>NC_091323.1:5662516-5669236 GCF_038502225.1 Cherax quadricarinatus | reverse complement strand
CCTCTGTGTATGCATAAGGAGAGATACCTCACAGTATATATATATATGTATAATGTGAGACACAGATATCATGAATGTTCTATGATATATCGTACCGGAGTATATACACCAAAACACTGTTCTCGGTGCATATTCAGTGAAAGATAAGCACTTTTTTGTATATACACTGAAAGATACACTCCTCTTGGCGCATGTACACTGAAAGATACATTCTTCTTGGTGTATATACACTGAAAGATGCACTGTTCTTGATGTATATACACTGAAGGATACACTGTTCTTGGTGCATATACACTGACAAAGTCACTCCAGGAGTATTTCTCAATACTAGTACTCTTTCTGAGTATTAGCATTGAGAAATAACGGCATCTCACTGTTTATAAACACATATACACCTCACACTGTGTATATACACCTCACACTGTGTATATACACCTCACACTGTGTATATACACCTCACACTGTGTATATACACCTCACACTGTGTATATACACCTCTCACTGTGTATATACACCTCACACTGTGTATATACACCTCACACTGTGTATATACACCTCACACTGTGTATATACACCTCACACTGTGTATATACACCTCTCACTGTATATACACCTCTCACTGTGTATATCACCTCTCACTAATGTATATACACCTCACACCTGTGTATATACACCTCACACTAATGTATGTACACCTCTCACTGTGTATATACACCTCTCACTGTGTATATACACCTCACACTGTATATACACCTCACACTGTACATATATACACCTCTCACTGTGTATATACACCTCACACTGTATATATACACCTCACACTGTGTATATACACCTCTCCTGTGTATATACTCTACACTGTGTATATACACCTCACACTGTGTATATACACCTCACACTGTGTATATACACCTCACACTGTGTATATACACCTCTCACTGTGTATATACACCTCACCTGTAATATATACACCTCTCACTGTGTATATACACCTCACACTGTGTATATACACCTCACACTGTGTATATACACCTCTCACTGTGTATATACACCTCTCACTGTGTATATACACCTCACACTGTGTATATACACCTCACACTGTGTATATACACCTCTCACTGTGTATATACACCTCACACTGTGTATATACACCTCTCACTAATGTATATACACCTCTCACTGTGTATATACACCTCTCATGTAATATATACCTCACACTGTGTATATACACCTCACACTTGTATATATACACCTCTCACTGTGTATATACACCTCTCACTAATAATATATACACTCACTGTGTATATACACCTCTCACTGTGTATATACACTCACACTGTGTATATACACCTCACACTGTGTATATACATCTCACTGTGTATATACACCTCTCACTAATAATATATACACCTCTCACTGTGTATATACACCTCACACTGTGTATATACCCCCTCACACTGTGTATATACACCTCACACTGTGTATATACACCTCTCACTGTGTATATACACCTCTCACTGTGTATATACACCTCTCACTGTGTATATACACCTCACACTGTGTATATACACCTCACACTGTGTATATACACCTCTCACTGTGTATATACACCTCTCACTGTGTATATACACCTCTCACTGTGTATATACACCTCACACTGTGTATATACACCTCACACTGTGTATATACACCTCACACTGTGTATATACACCTCTCACTGTGTATATACACCTCTCACTGTGTATATGCTGTGTGTATTCTTCGAAACTGAGCACACATAAAGAGTCACTTTAGTAATGGTTCTGTAACTTAAGTCAATAAAATATTAAACTCAGTAAAATCATAGAGACTAAATATAGTATAGACGATTATTCTTTTGCTCTGAATTCGAGGGAAGTTAAGCTAGGATGGTTTAGGTTAGAATAGGCTAGGATGGTTTAGGTTAAGTTGGTTTAGGTTAGGTTAGGCTAGGTTGGTTTAGGTTATGTTAGGTTAGGCTGGGTTGACTTAAGTTAAGGTGGTTTAGGTTAGGTTAGGTTGGTTTAGGTTATCTTAAGTTAGGCTAGGTTGGTTTAGGTTAGACTGATATAGGTGAGGTAGGTTTAGGTTAGGTTGGTTTAGGTTATATTAGACTAGGTTGGTTTAGGTTAAGTTGGGTTAGGTTAGGTTGGTTTAGGGTATGTTAGGTTAGGCTAGGTTGGTTTAGGTTAGGATAGATTAGGTTAGGTTATTTTAGGCTAGGTTGGTTTAGGTTAGGTTAAGTTGGTTTAGGTTACATTACTTTAATAATTTAGGTACTGCGCTTTTAGGAAAAAAAAGGTGGGGGGGGGGGAGAATGTAATACCGGGAATTCGTCTAATTTTATAAGTGATCCAGAGAGGAGAAATGTTTCTCAATGTGGGGAGAATCATGAGAAACAGTATGAACCCACGAGAGGTGAAGATGCTGCCCAAGATGATCCGATCCTCCTTCAACTCTCCTGATAGAGATGTTTGTTCAGCCATTACAACTTCTGTGTGTACTCAGGGGAATCTCCTGGAGATCAAAGCAGAGCAGAGTACATGACCAGTTTACATGAGAGAAGTGAAGTATTTTTTTTTAAGTGCGGGGGGGTGAAAGAGTGTTGGAACCTCTAGCATTACGATTTTTTTCAAAGAGATGACAATGATTTAAGTAGTTTGTGTAGTATTTATGTGTGGAATATATTAGATGATGACATATTTTTTCTTCCCTACTGATTATATACGAATGTAACAATAATAATTATGATACACTAAGGTCATTAATGACTGATGTCTCTGCTGTAGGTGTATAATATAATTCTCATTGTTATAGTAACCGGTTTATCACTGATTCTGAAATGTGAAGCCAACTCTGAATATTATACGTGGTGAGGAGTGCCAGAGTGTCGAGGAGTGCCAGAGTGTCGAGGAGTGCCAGAGTGTCGAGGAGCGCCAGAGGGTCGAGGAATGATAGAGGGCCGAGGAGAGCTAGAGAGTCGAGGAGTGCTCGAGGGTCGAGGAGTGCCAGTGTCGGGGAGTGCCAGAGTGTCGAGGAGTGCCAGAGTGTCGAGGAGTGCCAGTGTCGAAAAGTGCCAGAGTGTCGAGGAGTGCCAAAGTGACGAGCAGTGACGGTGTCGAAGATTGCCATAGGGTTGAGTGCCAGATGGACGAGGAGTGCCAGAGGGTCGAGGAGTGCCAGAGGATCGAGGGGTGCCATAGGACGATGAGGTCCCAAGAAACACATGCCTCAGTAGGTCTCGACCTGTAATATGCACTGCTGGAACCTGGACTCTTCCTGACTCTTTCATCTCCCTAACCTTCCTGCTGCAACACATCTGAATCTCTGGTCTACAATTTCACCTCTTCTCAGACTTTTTTCTCCTCTGATTCTCCATTAAACTTGCTGTATGTACTAAGGAGAAGCGAAGGAACACAACAAACCACCCGAGTTCCTCCCAATTTACCCACTTCGCTAATCTTAGTACAACCAACTCCCTCTGGTCCCTCAGTGACTATTTCTGCACCGTGATGATCTTGTATGCTAGTCAGAGCCGTGAAATTTCCGGTAAATCTCAAGGTTAGTCCCAATGGTTAAGCAGTTTGGTTTACAATTACGTTTACAATTTCTGCAATCCGTCTTCAAGCAGCAGGAGACCGAGACAGGATTATAAAGACAATATCAAAACAACGGTTGACACCACAGAAGAGGAAGTTAGAAGTGAACATAAGGGTGTAGCTAAGTTAAATAAATTATGGGTGATGTTTACCACAAAGACATAAATCGGAAGAACTGGAATCCACACGAAAAATTGGAAACATGGCAGATTGAGTTGACGAGAGTGGTTAGGAAAAACTTTGTATGCCAGTATTTTTATGAATACGATAAGAGAGAGAGAGAGAGAGAGAGAGAGAGAGAGAGAGAGAGAGAGAGAGAGAGAGAGGAACTAGCAAGCCTGGATCTAGTATTTAATACAAATGTCTGTCATAGGTGAAATGCTGCAGAATATGAGAGCCTTCTGGGTGTTAGTGATCATACAGCGCCAAACATCGAGTATTATTATTATTATAATCATGGGGGAACGCTAAACCCGTAGGATTATACAGCGCATGGAGGGGATGGAAGGTATTCAGGCGCAATTCAGGGAACCGGAGCACAGATCCAATTCCCTAGATCCAGAGTCAAGGAACCTCCCATGAGGGGCAAACATCGAGTAATTTATGGAACTTTACGTAGAAGGAAGAATGCCAAGTGGAGACCACAAGAAGTCAGACATCAGAAGAGAGAACTTTGTAGGGATGAGGTAATTCGTGAACACAGTACAGTAGGCAAGGGAGCTGGAAGAAAAGTCGGTGAATGAGACGATGGGATACTTAGCTGGAAATCGCCGGGTGGTAGACGAGACCTTCATACTTGAAAGTAGAAATAACAAGGACAAGGAGAGCCCTCTGTTCAACCAGAAATACAGAGAGACAAAAAAAAAGAGATGCATAAGACAGTGTGAAAACTATAGAGAAGAGAGAAGCAAGCAAATTATCTAGGAAAAAATATGCCAATGTGAAGTCAGAGGCTGTGCAACAATTTAAGAATGATATTGCAATATACGTGAAATTTGAAATGAAAATACTTCACAGGCATATCAGTGGAAAGACGTCAATAGAAGACCAGGCAAATCGATTCAAGAAAGAAAGAAGCTCATGACAAATAAGTTTTTTAAGCACTGAATAATGTGAAGGTGTAAGAGCCCTTACAGGCCGTCAAAGAGCATTTGAAAGGTCCTTCTCCTCCTTAGGGAAAGAAATCATAGAAGAGCAAATTATAACAAAATAGGATAAACAATTTATTAAATAAAAGCACCAACGCCAATGAAGATACACAGATTAGCAGTTTAATTAAAGTTGGCTGCCGGTCATGGTAGACAAGAGGAGATGGGCAACAGTGGTATAGGAAAAATGCCAAGTTCCTCAAACGCAGAATGTCGTAGAAATGTTGTTCAGTCCTGGTGGACTTTGAAGATATTGTTGACCTGCGGAGATGTAGTAGAACAACAGGATTATTTAAGGTCGTTGAAACAGTATCTACCAGTACGAAAGAGAGACAACTGAACTCTCTACATGAGGGATTATCAATTTCAGATCTCTTTGATCCTGTAGCTCTTCTCGTCTCACTTCGTGTCGGGTGACCCATTCCTCACACTCAAGGCTGGGAAAACAACAATAATTACAAACCGTACAAACAGACATTTATATGATTGGCTGAAGGCCTTTGAAATAAATGGTGAGGAGAAATGAAAATTACGTTAACATCATAATAGCAAAGTCAAGTCTGGTTAAAAATTTAAAAATCACAAAATATACAAAGCAAAAGTAGAACTCTTGTATATCTTAAATAAATTGAAAACCATGTGACATTCCTCCATCAGCAAGTGTCACTTGTTAACGCCCACCGGGTGGAGAAAAGGGGACGGGGTGAAGGTATCGACTTCCACCCCTTTCAGAACAGTCATAATACCATTCATATTGCCTCCACCAATCATACTTCTACTCTTATTTAGTGAACTTTTCCCTCTCAGTAAACTATATGAAGAGATCTTTGATACGGGGCAGTTGGCAGAGATCTTCAAGACTGAATGTAGTCCCCATATTTAAGAAAGGAGATAGACACGAGGTGCTGATCTACAGACAAATTTCACTGACTTTCATACCTTTCAAGGTAATTATGAAAATAACACAAATCAGAGTCGTGCAACGCTTGGAGTGAGGTTATTTCATATACAATAACAATCCTATTGGAATTCGATGACAAAGTAACAGAAGAAAGACAATGGAGAGAGGGATGTGTGGATTTTTTCTTAGATTGGAAGAAGAAATTTGATAATACACCCCACAAGAAACTGGTAAAAATCTTGAGGTGCCGACAATAATAATTGGGAACTATCTCCGGTGGATCAAAGAGTACCTTAAAGTTAGGAAGCAATGAGTGACTGTCCAAGAAGGGTTATCAGAACAGGGAAGAGTAACAAGCAGGGTTCCGCAAGGATCAGTACTTGGACACGTACCGTTTCTAGGTTATGTGAATGACATACCAGATGGGATTGAGTCAGATGTATTCCGTTTGCTGATGATGCAAAACTATTAAGGAGAATAACAACAAGATTACAGGTAAAGGCTGCAAAGGGATCTGGATAAACTGGAGGATTGGTTACATCAGTGGTTGTTTTATTTTCGCCCCAACAGATGTAAGATTATGAAGACTGGAAAAGATGCCAGATTACCGGACAAGGAATATAGACTCTGAGGAAAGAGATTGCTGACCTAACTCAAGGAGAGAGACCAAGAAGTGAGTAGCATATCGCCAGCGGCTCACATCACTCGAATAACCTCAGCAGCAAATGCTCGTCTGATAAATCTAAGAAAAGCCTTCAGGGTCCTCAACAAAGAGTGATCCCAGGTCTTTTAAACAACTTATATCTGGATCATCTGAGAAAGCATGCTAAGAAAGTGGAGAAAATGATGAGATATCGAACGTGACTGGTTCTAAAACTAAGGTTTACAAGGAGAGGCTAATAGAATTTAATTTAACTACATTGAAGGTCAGAAGAACCAGGAAAGCCATGATTAACAATGTACAAAATACCGAGAGGAATTGATAAGGTATACAGGTATAGGCCATTTGAGTGGCAGAAAACAGGTACCTGGGGGCACAGCTGGAAATTAAAGG
>NC_091323.1:5430016-5657516 GCF_038502225.1 Cherax quadricarinatus | reverse complement strand
GTGAGGCAATGCGAGGAAGAAAGGGCAAAATCAGTGTTTATCCATGGGCTTCAGGAGAGAGAGGAAAGGACACACACTGAAAGGAAGCAGGAAGAAAGGAAGGAGATTGAGAAAATCATAACAGAAATAGGTGAAGAGAGGGACGAGATTGTAAATTTTCAGAGAATAGGGGGGTACTCGAAGGTGAGAAACCGACCAATCAAGCTGATTCTCAGGACGGAAACAGTGCGGAACAGGATCCTCCAAGAGAAACCACGATTGAAATACTCGGAAGAGTACAAGAGGGTGTTCCTAGACAGAGACAGAACAAAATCAGAACGACAGCAGCTGAGGGAGAGGACAAAAAAGCGAAAGGAGCTAGGAAAAGAGACAAGGAGGGAACCAGCAGAGGTCTGTCAGAGCAGGACAGAACAGCAAGGGCAAGCACACACACAACTACTCTCAGAACCATACAACCTATCACACCATCCCAACACACCCTACAATCCATACCCACAGCCTCCACCCAACACCAAGCTATAGAACCCCACAGTATGCCACCAGGTCTCCCACCCTCACAGGCCCCCCAAACCACAGTGTTGGAAAGGAAACTGAAGGTATGGTACACAAACGCTGATGGAATAACAAATAAGTGGGAGGAGTGGCAAGAAAGAGTCAAAGAAGCATCACCGGACATCATAGCTCTCACAGAAACCAAGCTTACAGGTATGATAACAGATGCCATCTTTCCAACGGGATACCAAATCCTGAGGAAAGACAGAGGGAACAGGGGGGGTGGAGGAGTGGCGTTGCTGATCAAAAATCGCTGGAATTTTGATGAGCTGGAGAGAGAAGATAGCGGAGAAGAAAGTGATTACTTAGTGGGAACACTTCACTCTGGAGGTCCCAAGGTGGTAATAGCAGTGATGTATAACCCACCACAGAACAGCAGGAGGCCAAGGCAAGAGTACGACGAGAGCAATAGAGCGATGGTTGACACACTAGCTAGAGTGGCCAGAAGAGCTCATGCATGCAGGGCAAAGCTCCTGATCATGGGTGACTTTAACCACAAGGAGATAGATTGGGAGAACTTGGACCCACATGGGGGCCAAGATACTTGGAGGGCTAAGATGATGGAGGTGGTACTGGAGAACTTCATGTACCAACACGTAAGGGACACTACAAGAGAGAGAGGAGAGGATGAACCAGCAAGGCTGGACTTAGTATTCACCTTCAGTAGTGCAGATATCGAGGACATCACATATGAAAGACCCCTTGGGGCCAGTGACCATGTGGTTGTAAGCTTCGAATACACAGTAGAGCTACAAGTGGAGGGAGAAGCAGGAAGGCCAGGACGAATGAAGCCAAACTACAAGAAAGGGGACTACACAGGAATGAGGAACTACCTGAACGGGGTTCAGTGGGACAGAGAACTGGCAGGGAAACCAGTTAATGAGATGATGGAATATGTAGCAATAAAATGCAAGGAGGCTGAGGAGAGGTTTGTACCCAAGGGTAACAGGAGTAATGAAAAAGCCAGGATGAGCCCATGGTTTACCCAAAGGTGCAGGGAGGCAAAAACCAAGTGTGCTAGGGAATGGAAGAAATATAGAAGGCAAAGGACCCAGGAGAATAAGGAGAACAGTCGTAGAGCCAGAAATGAATATGCACAGATAAGAAGGGAGGCCCAAAGACAATATGAAAATGACATAGCAGCGAAAGCCAAATCTGACCCGAAACTGTTGTACAGCCACATCAGGAGGAAAACAACAGTCAAGGACCAGGTAATCAGGCTAAGGAAGGAAGGAGGAGAGACAACAGGAAATGACCGGGAAGTATGTGAAGAACTCAACAAGAGATTCAAAGAAGTGTTCACAGAGGAGACAGAAGGGACTCCAGAAAGACGGAGAGGTGGGGCACACCACCAAGTGCTGGACACAGTGCACACAACCGAGGAAGAAGTGAAGAGGCTTCTGAGTGAGCTAGATACCTCAAAGGCAATGGGGCCAGATAACATCTCCCCATGGGTATTGAGAGAGGGAGCAGAGGCGCTATGTGTACCCCTAACAACAATATTCAATACATCTATCGAAACAGGGAGATTGCCTGAGGCATGGAAGACAGCAAATGTAGTCCCAATCTTTAAAAAAGGAGACAGACATGAAGCATTAAACTACAGACCAGTGTCACTGACATGTATAGTATGCAAAATCATGGAGAAGATTATCAGGAGAAGAGTGGTGGAACACCTAGAAAGGAATGATCTCATCAACAGCAGCCAGCATGGTTTCAGGGACGGGAAATCCTGTGTCACAAACCTACTGGAGTTCTATGACATGGTGACAGCAGTAAGACAAGAGAGAGAGGGGTGGGTGGATTGCATTTTCTTGGACTGCAAGAAGGCGTTTGACACAGTTCCACACAAGAGATTGGTGCAAAAACTGGAGGACCAAGCAGGGATAACAGGGAAGGCACTACAATGGATCAGGGAATACTTGTCAGGAAGACAGCAGCGAGTCATGGTACGTGGCGAGGTGTCAGAGTGGGCACCTGTGACCAGCGGGGTCCCGCAGGGGTCAGTCCTAGGACCAGTGCTGTTTCTGGTATTTGTGAACGACATGACGGAAGGAATAGACTCTGAGGTGTCCCTGTTTGCAGATGACGTGAAGTTGATGAGAAGAATACACTCGATCGAAGACCAGGCAGAACTACAAAGGGATCTGGACAGGCTGCAGAACTGGTCCAGCAATTGGCTCCTGGAGTTCAATCCCACCAAGTGCAAAGTCATGAAGATTGGGGAAGGGCAAAGAAGGCCGCAAACGGAGTACAGTCTAGGGGGTCAGAGACTACAAACCTCACTCAAGGAAAAAGATCTTGGGGTGAGTATAACACCAGGCACATCTCCTGAAGCGCACATCAACCAAATAACTGCTGCAGCATATGGGCGCCTAGCAAACCTCAGAACAGCATTCCGACATCTTAATAAGGAATCGTTCAGGACCCTGTACACCGTATACGTTAGGCCCATATTGGAGTATGCGGCACCAGTTTGGAACCCACACCTAGCCAAGCACGTAAAGAAACTAGAGAAAGTGCAAAGGTTTGCAACAAGACTAGTCCCAGAGCTAAGAGGTATGTCCTACGAGGAGAGGTTAAGGGAAATCAACCTGACGACACTGGAGGACAGGAGAGATAGGGGGGACATGATAACGACATACAAAATACTGAGAGGAATTGACAAGGTGGACAAAAACAGGATGTTCCAGAGATTGGACACAGTAACAAGGGGACACAGTTGGAAGCTAAAGACACAGATGAATCACAGGGATGTTAGGAAGTATTTCTTCAGCCACAGAGTAGTCAGTAAGTGGAATAGTTTGGGAAGCGATGTAGTGGAGGCAGGATCCATACATAGCTTTAAGCAGAGGTACGATAAAGCTCACGGCTCAGGGAGAGTGACCTAGTAGCGATCAGTGAAGAGGCGGGGCCAGGAGCTCGGACTCGACCCCCGCAACCTCAACTAGGTGAGTACAACTAGGTGAGTACACACACACACACACACACACACACACACACACACACACCATGAGTCCTGATCCTTGCTAACCATAAAACCTGCAGTTTACACACATTAGAAGCACCGTCATCACAGGATTAAATTTTCCCAACTCTCTAATAAGAAGATTGCATATTGTTGTCGTTACTGATACTGTTGCTGCGATTATTGCTGTTTGTTATTATTTGTTATTATTCGTTGTTTATAGTTTTGATGTTGCTATTATTTTTATTTCTTTGTTTTGCTGTTGTTTGGGGCCATATATTTGTGATAGCGTAGGGGTGGTGGTTGTAGAGTAGTGGTTGTGGGAGAGTGGTAGTAATGGAGCTGGATGGGTATGTTGATAATGGTGATCGTTGTGGTGAGGGTGTTAGAGGCTTTTGATGGAGGGGAAGTGGATGTATGATCACAGGTGGTGGGATGGTAGTTGTCGTGGTAGAAGGGATAGCACTGATAGTGGTAATTGTCGTGGTAGAATGGATAGCACTGGTAGTGGTAGTTGTCGTGGTAGAAGGGATAACACTGGAGAGATTATGGTTGAGAGTCCTTATGGTGGGGATGGGATCTCGATGTTAGTAGTAGTAGCAGTAGGGAAGTGCCAGAGCAGTGTATCCAGTCGTACCTCCCCCAGCTTCCGGTCGCCCCCCCCCTCCCCACTTCCGGTCCTTCTCGCCCGTCCGTGTATATGTCTTAGATTTTTTGTCTCAGATTTTTTACATCTTAGATTTTGTATGTCTCATTTATTGAGATGTCATGTATTAGTTGGTGCTCGTTCCATGGTATTTTTATGCGTATCTTATTATGTGTTTTCTGTGATCATTGTGGATTTGAGATGAGTGATCATAGAATTTGGTGAACATCTTAGTTACAATGTTTTGAGGGAAACGTGCATAAAATGTCTTGTTTAGTGAGCTTAGTGGTTTTGAGGTGGGGGGACCTTAGACTTTTGGCGATCTTGGTGATGAGTGTTGTTAGATAATGGTAAACATGATATAGATTTGGTGATCGTGATTTTTGTGTGAATGGATGGTTGTTAGATTCTTTTGGGTACATGATATAGTTAGTGGTGATTCTGAGCTCATGTCATCCGTGTATGAGTTAGTTTTTTGTGTTTGTTGTGAAGTCTGGAGAACGAGTGAGCAAACATTTATTAAGAGTGTGTAGTTTGGTGGGTGAGATGTAATTTCAGGTAATGAAATGTGTAAGTGTGATTGAGAATGTAATTTGGTGGTTGGCTTAGAGATGATAAATGTCATTTGGGAATATTCAGAATGTTATTTTGGTAGTATTCAAACGATGTTTATGGGAGTATTCAGAGATGTATGAGTGTGTTTTGGTGGTGTACTTATGATGCGTGACAGTGATTGGTAGTGTTCAAATGTATTTTGGAAGCGTTCTAATGTTAGTTGAAAGTGTTCTAGTGTTGTTTGGAAGTGTTCTGATGTTGTTTGGAAGTGTTCTGATGTTGTTTGGAAGTGTTCTGATGTTGTTTGGAAGTGTTCTAATGTTGTTTGGAAGTGTTCTAATGTTGTTTGGAAGTGTTCTGATGTTGTTTGGAAGTGTTCTAATGTTGTTTGGAAGTGTTCTAATGTTGTTTGGAAGTGTTCTAATGTTGTTTGGAAGTGTTCTAATGTTGTTTGGAAGTGTTCTGATGTTGTTTGGAAGTGTTCTAATGTTGTTTGGAAGTGTTCTAATGTTGTTTGGAAGTGTTATGAGTGAGATAAAAATGGGAAAATTGTGGGTTATGAGTGAAATTTGTATCGTTTTGTTGTCTTCAGACAGGTGAATTGAGACAGGTAAATTGAGACAGGTAAATTGAGACAGGTAAATTGAGACAGGTGAATTGAGACAGGTGAATTGAGACAGGTGAATTGAGACAGGTGAATTGAGACAGGTAAATTGAGACAGATAATTTGAGACAGGTGAATTGAGACAGGTGAATTGAGACAGGTGAATTGAGACAGGTGAATTGAGACAGGTGAATTGAGACAGGTGAATTGAGACAGGTGAATTGAGACAGGTGAATTGAGACAGGTGAATTGAGACAGGTGAATTGAGACGGGTGAATTGACACAGGTGAATTGAGACAGGTAAATTGAGACAGGTTAATTGAGACAGGTGAATTGAGACAGGTGAATTGAGACAGGTAAATTGAGACAGGTTAATTGAGACAGGTGAATTGAGACAGGTGAATTGAGACATGTGAATTGAGACAGGTAAATTGAGACATGTGAATTGAGACGGGTGAACTGAGACAGGTGAATTGAGACACGTAAATTGAGACAGGTTAATTGAGACAGGTGAATTGAGACAGGTAAATTGAGAAAGGTTAATTGAGACAGGTGAATTGAGACAGGTGAATTGAGACAGGTAAATTGAGACAGGTTAATTGAGACAGGTGAATTGAGACAGGTGAATTGAGACATGTGAATTGAGACAGGTAAATTGAGACATGTGAATTGAGACGGGTGAATTGAGACAGGTGAATTGAGACACGTAAATTGAGACAGGTTAATTGAGACAGGTGAATTGAGACAGGTAAATTGAGACAGGTTAATTGAGACAGGTGAATTGAGACAGGTGAATTGAGACATGTGAATTGAGACAGGTAAATTGAGACATGTGAATTGAGACGGGTGAATTGAGACAGGTGAATTAAGACAGGTGAATTGAGACATGTGAACTGAGACAGGTGAATTGAGACAGGTGAATTGAGACAAGTGAACTGAGACAGGCGAATTGAGACAGGTGAATTGAGACATGTAACTTGAGACAGGTGAATTGAGACAGATGAATTGAGACAGGTGAATTGAGACATGTAAATTGAGACATGTGAACTGAGACAGGTGAATTGAGACAGGTGAATTGAGACAAGTGAACTGAGACAGGTGAATTGAGACAGGTGAATTGAGACAAGTGAACTGAGACAGGTGAATTGAGACATGTGAATTGAGACAGGTGAATTGAGAAAGGTGAATTGAAACATGTAAATTGAGACAGGTGAATTGAGACAGGTGAATTGAGATATGTGAATTGAGACAGGTGAATTAAGACAGGTGAATTGAGACATGTGAACTGAGACAGGTGAATTGAGACAAGTAAATTGAGACAGGTGAATTGAGACATGTAAATTGAGACAGGTGAATTGAGACAGGTGAATTGAGACAGGTGAATTGATATAGGTGAATTGAAACAGGTGAAATGAGACAGGTGAATTGAGACATGTGAATTGAGACAGGTGAATTGAGACAGGTGAATTGAGACAGGTGAATTGATACAGGTGAATTGAAACAGGTGAATTGAGACAGGTGAATTGAGACAGGTGAATTGATACAGGTGAATTGAGACATGCAAATTGAGACAGGTGAATTGAGACAGGTGAATTGAGACAGGTGAATTGAGACATGTAAATTGAGACAGGTGAATTGAGACAGGTGAATTGAGACAGGTGAATTGTTTTTTTTTTTTTTTTTTTTTTTATTATCACACCGGCCGATTCCCACCAAGGCAGGGTGGCCCGAAAAAGAAAAACTTTCACCATCATTCACTCCATCACTGTCTTGCCAGAAGGGTGCTTTACACTACAGTTTTTAAACTGCAACATTAACACCCCTCCTTCAGAGTGCAGGCACTGTACTTCCCATCTCCAGGACTCAAGTCCGGCCTGCCGGTTTCCCTGAATCCCTTCATAAATGTTACTTTGCTCACACTCCAACAGCACGTCAAGTATTAAAAACCATTTGTCTCCATTCACTCCTATCAAACACGCTCACGCATGCCTGCTGGAAGTCCAAGCCCCTCACACACAAAACCTCCTTTACCCCCTCCCTCCAACCCTTCCTAGGCCGACCCCTACCCCGCCTTCCTTCCACTACAGACTGATACACTCTTGAAGTCATTCTGTTTCGCTCCATTCTCTCTACATGTCCGAACCACCTCAACAACCCTTCCTCAGCCCTCTGGACAACAGTTTTGGTAATCCCGCACCTCCTCCTAACTTCCAAACTACGAATTCTCTGCATTATATTCACACCACACATTGCCCTCAGACATGACATCTCCACTGCCTCCAGCCTTCTCCTCGCTGCAACATTCATCACCCACGCTTCACACCCATATAAGAGCGTTGGTAAAACTATACTCTCATACATTCCCCTCTTTGCCTCCAAGGACAAAGTTCTTTGTCTCCACAGACTCCTAAGTGCACCACTCACTCTTTTTCCCTCATCAATTCTATGATTCACCTCATCTTTCATAGACCCATCCGCTGACACGTCCACTCCCAAATATCTGAATACGTTCACCTCCTCCATACTCTCTCCCTCCAATCTGATATTCAATCTTTCATCACCTAATCTTTTTGTTATCCTCATAACCTTACTCTTTCCTGTATTCACCTTTAATTTTCTTCTTTTGCACACCCTACCAAATTCATCCACCAATCTCTGCAACTTCTCTTCAGAATCTCCCAAGAGCACAGTGTCATCAGCAAAGAGCAGCTGTGACAACTCCCACTTTGTGTGTGATTCTTTATCTTTTAACTCCACGCCTCTTGCCAAGACCCTCGCATTTACTTCTCTTACAACCCCATCTATAAATATATTAAACAACCACGGTGACATCACACATCCTTGTCTAAGGCCTACTTTTACTGGGAAAAAAATTCCCTCTTTCCTACATACTCTAACTTGAACCTCACTATCCTCGTAAAAACTCTTCACTGCTTTCAGTAACCTACCTCCTACACCATACACTTGCAACATCTGCCACATTGCCCCCCTATCCACCCTGTCATATGCCTTTTCCAAATCCATAAATGCCACAAAGACCTCTTTAGCCTTATCTAAATACTGTTCACTTATATGTTTCACTGTAAACACCTGGTCCACACACCCCCTACCTTTCCTAAAGCCTCCTTGTTCATCTGCTATCCTATTCTCCGTCTTACTCTTAATTCTTTCAATTATAACTCTACCATACACTTTACCAGGTACACTCAACAGACTTATCCCCCTATAATTTTTGCACTCTCTTTTATCCCCTTTGCCTTTATACAAAGGAACTATGCATGCTCTCTGCCAATCCCTAGGTACCTTACCCTCTTCCATACATTTATTAAATAATTGCACCAACCACTCCAAAACTACATCCCCACCTGCTTTTAACATTTCTATCTTTATCCCATCAATCCCGGCTGCCTTACCCCCTTTCATTTTACCTACTGCCTCACGAACTTCCCCCACACTCACAACTGGCTCTTCCTCACTCCTACAAGATGTTATTCCTCCTTGCCCTATACACGAAATCACAGCTTCCCTATCTTCATCAACATTTAACAATTCCTCAAAATATTCCTTCCATCTTCCCAATACCTCTAACTCTCCATTTAATAACTCTCCTCTCCTATTTTTAACAGACAAATCCATTTGTTCTCTAGGCTTTCTTAACTTGTTAATCTCACTCCAAAACTTTTTCTTATTTTCAACAAAATTTGTTGATAACATCTCACCCACTCTCTCATTTGCTCTCTTTTTACATTGCTTCACCACTCTCTTAACTTCTCTCTTTTTCTCCATATACTCTTCCCTCCTTGCATCACTTCTACTTTGTAAAAACTTCTCATATGCTAACTTTTTCTCCCTTACTACTCTCTTTACATCATCATTCCACCAATCGCTCCTCTTCCCTCCTGCACCCACTTTCCTGTAACCACAAACTTCTGCTGAACACTCTAACACTACATTTTTAAAACCTACCCCATACCTCTTCGACCCCATTGCCTATGCTCTCATTAGCCCATCTATCCTCCAATAGCTGTTTATATCTTACCCTAACTGCCTCCTCTTTTAGTTTATAAACCTTTACCTCTCTCTTCCCTGATGCTTCTATTCTCCTTGTATCCCATCTACCTTTTACTCTCAGTGTAGCTACAACTAGAAAGTGATCTGATATATCTGTGGCCCCTCTATAAACATGTACATCCTGAAGTCTACTCAACAGTCTTTTATCTACCAATACATAATCCAACAAACTACTGTCATTTCGCCCTACATCATATCGTGTATACTTATTTATCCTCTTTTTCTTAAAATATGTATTACCTATAACTAAACCCCTTTCTATACAAAGTTCAATCAAAGGGCTCCCATTATCATTTACACCTGGCACCCCAAACTTACCTACCACACCCTCTCTAAAAGTTTCTCCTACTTTAGCATTCAAGTCCCCTACCACAATTACTCTCTCACTTGGTTCAAAGGCTCCTATACATTCACTTAACATCTCCCAAAATCTCTCTCTCTCCTCTGCATTCCTCTCTTCTCCAGGTGCATACACGCTTATTATGACCCACTTCTCGCATCCAACCTTTACTTTAATCCACATAATTCTTGAATTTACACATTCATATTCTCTTTTCTCCTTCCATAACTGATCATTTAACATTACTGCTACCCCTTCCTTTGCTCTAACTCTCTCAGATACTCCAGATTTAATCCCATTTATTTCCCCCCACTGAAACTCTCCTACCCCCTTCAGCTTTGTTTCGCTTAGGGCCAGGACATCCAACTTCTTTTCATTCATAACATCAGCAATCATCTGTTTCTTGTCATCCGCACTACATCCACGCACATTTAAGCAACCCAGTTTTATAAAGTTTTTCTTCTTCTCTTTTTTAGTAATTGTATACAGGAGAAGGGGTTACTAGCCCATTGCTCCCGGCATTTTAGTCGCCTCATACGACACGCATGGCTTACGGAGGAAAGATTCTTTTCCACTTCCCCATGGACAATAGAAGAATTAAAAAAGAACAAGAGCTATTTAGAAAAAGGAGAAAAACCTAGATGTATGTATATATATATATGCATGTGCGTGTCTATGAAGTGTGACCAAAGTGTAAGTAGGAGTAGCAAGATATCCCTGTTATCTTAGCGTGTTTATGAGACAGAAAAAGAAACCAGCAATCCTACCATCATGCAAAACAGTTACAGGTTTTTGTTTCACAGTCATCTGGCAGGACGGTAGTACTTCCCTGGGTGGTTGCTGTCTACCAACCTACTACCTACAGGTGAATTGAGACAGGTGAATTGAGACAGGTGAATTGAGACAGGTGAATTGAGACAGGTGAATTGTGACAGGTGAATTGAGACAGGTGAATTGAGACAGGTGAATTGAGACAGGTGAATTGAGACATGTGAATTGAGACAGGTGAATTGATACAGGTGAATTGAGACATGCAAATTGAGACTGGTGAATTGAGACAGGTGAATTGAGACAAGTAAATTGAGACAGGTGAATTGAGACATGTAAATTGAGACAGGTGAATTGAGACAGGTGAATTGAGACAGGTGAATTGATACAGGTGAATTGAAACAGGTGAATTCAGACAGGTGAATTGAGACATGTGAATTGAGACAGGTGAATTGAGACAGGTGAATTGAGACATGTGAACTGAGACAGGTGAATTGAGACAGGTGAATTGAGACAGGTGAATTGAGACAGGTGAATTGAGACATGTAAAATGAGACATGTGAAATGAGACAGGTGAATTGAGACATGTGAATTGAGACAAGTGAATTGAGACATGTGAAATGAAACAGGTGAATTCAGACAGGTGAATTGAGACAGGTGAATTAAGACAGGTGAATTGAGACATGTGAATTGAGACAGGTGAAATGAGACAGGTGAATTGAGACAGGTGAATTGAGACAGGTGAATTAAGACAGGTGAATTGAGACAGGTAAATTGAGACATGTGAATTGAGACAGGTGAATTGAGACAGGTGAATTGAGACAGGTAAATTGAGACATGTGAATTGAGACAGGTAAATTGAGACAGGTGAAATGAGACAGGTAAATTGAGACATGTGAACTGAGACAGGTGAATTGAGACAGGTGAATTGAGACATGTGAACTTAGACAGGTGAATTGAGACAGGTGAATTGAGACATGTGAATTGAGACAGGTAAATTGAGACAGGTGAATTGAGAGAGATGAATTAAGACAGGTGAATTGAGACATGTGAATTGAGACAGGTGAATTGAGACATGTGAATTGAGACATGTGAAATGAGACAGGTGAATTGAGACATGTGAATTGAGACAGGTGAATTAAGACAGGTGAATTGAGACATGTGAATTGAGACAGGTGAATTGAGACATGTGAATTGAGACAAGTGAATTGAGACATGTGAAATGAGACAGGTGAATTGAGACATGTGAATTGAGACGGGTAAATTGATACAGGTGAACTGAGACAGGTGAATTGAGACAGGTGAATTGAGACATGTGAATTGAGACAAGTGAATTGAGACATGTGAAATGAGACAGGTGAATTGAGACATGTGAATTGAGACAGGTGAATTAAGACAGGTGAATTGAGACATGTGAATTGAGACAGGAGAATTGAGACAGGTGAATTGAGACAGGTGAATTGAGACAGGTGAATTGAGACAAGTGAACTGAGACAGATGAATTGAAACAGGTAAATTGAGACAGGTGAATTAAGACAGGTGAATTGCGACAGGTGAATTGAGATAGGTGAATTGAGACAGGTGAATTGAGACAGGTGAATTGAGACAGGTGAATTGAGACAGGTGAATTGAGACAGGTGAATTGAGACAGGTGAATTGAGACAGGTGAATTGAGACATGTAAATTGAGACAGGTGAATTGAGACAGGTGAATTGAGACAGGTGAATTGAGACAGGTGAATTGAGACAGGTGAATTGAGACAGGTGAATTGAGACAGGTGAATTGAGACAGGTGAATTGAGACAGGTGAATTGAGACAGGTGAATTGAGACAGGTGAATTGAGACATGTGAACTGAGACAGGTGAATTGAGACAGGTGAATTGAGACAGGTGAATTGAGACAGGTGAATTAAGACAGGTGAATTGAGACAGGTGAATTGAGACAGGTGAATTAAGACAGGTGAATTGAGACATGTGAATTGAGACAGGTGAATTAAGACAGGTGAATTGAGACATGTGAATTGAGACAGGTGAATTAAGACAGGTGAATTGAGACAGGTGAATTGCGACGGGTGAATTGAGACAGGTGAATTGAGACAGGTGAATTGAGACATGTGAATTGAGACAGGTGAATTGAGACAGGTGAATTGAGACATGTGAATTGAGACAGGTGAATTGAGACATGTGAATTGAGACATGTGAATTGAGACAGGTGAATTGAGACAGGTGAATTGAGACAGGTGAATTGAGACATGTGAATTGAGACAGGTGAATTAAGACAGGTGAATTGAGACAGGTGAATTGCGACAGGTGAATTGAGACAGGTGAATTGAGACAGGTGAATTGAGACAGGTGAATTGAGACAGGTGAATTGAGACATGTGAATTGAGACATGTGAATTGAGACAGGTGAATTGATACAGGTGAATTGAGACATGTGAACTGAGACAGGTGAATTGAGACAGGTGAATTGAGACAGGTGAATTGAGACAGGTGAATTAAGACAGGTGAATTGAGACAGGTGAATTGAGACAGGTGAATTAAGACAGGTGAATTGAGACATGTGAATTGAGACAGGTGAATTAAGACAGGTGAATTGAGACAGGTGAATTGAGACAGGTGAATTGAGACAGGTGAATTGAGACAGGTGAATTGAGACAGATGAATTGAGACATGTGAACTGATACAGGTGAATTGAGACAGGTGAATTGAGACAGGTGAATTGAGACAGGTGAATTGAGACAGGTGAACTGAGACAGGTGAATTGAGACAGGTGAATTGAGACAGGTGAATTGAGACAGGTGAATTGAGACAGGTGAATTGAGACAGGTGAATTGAGACAGGTGAATTGAGACAGGTGAATTGAGACAGGTGAATTGAGACAGGTGAATTGAGACATGTGAACTGAGACAGATGAATTGAGACAAGTAAATTGAGACAGGTGAATTGAGACAGGTAAATTGAGACAGGTGAATTGAGACATGTAAATTGAGACAGGTGAATTGAGACAGGTGAATTGAGACAGGTGAATTGAGACATGTGAATTGAGACAGGTGAATTGAGACAGGTGAATTGAGACAGGTGAATTGATACAGGTGAATTGAGACAGGTGAATTGAGACAGGTGAATTGAGACAGGTGAATTGATACAGGTGAATTGAGACATGTAAATTGAGACAGGTGAATTGAGACAGGTGAACTGAGACAGGTGAATTGAGACATGTAAATTGAGACAGGTGAATTGAGACAGGTGAATTGAGACAGGTGAATTGATACAGGTGAATTGAGACAGGTGAATTGAGACAGGTGAATTGAGACAGGTGAATTGAGACAGGTGAATTGAGACAGGTGAATTGAGACAGGTAAATTGAGACAGGTGAATTGAGACAGGTAAATTGAGACAGGTGAATTGATACAGGTGAATTGAGACAGGTGAATTGAGACAGGTGAATTGAGACAGGTGAATTGATACAGGTGAATTGAGACATGTAAATTGATACAGGTGAATTGAGACATGTAAATTGAGACAGGTGAATTGAGACAGGTGAATTGAGACAGGTGAATTGAGACATGTGAATTGAGACAGGTGAATTGAGACAGGTGAATTGAGACATGTGAATTGAGACAGGTGAATTGAGACAGGTAAATTGAGACAGGTAAATTGAGACAGGTGAATTGAGACAGGTGAATTGAGACATGTGAATTGAGACATGTGAATTGAGACAGGTGAATTGAGACAGGTGAATTGAGACAGGTGAATTGAGACAGGTGAATTGAGACAGGTGAATTGAGACAGGTGAATTGAGACAGGTGAATTGAGACAGGTGAATTGAGACAGGTGAATTGAGACAGGTGAATTGAGACATGTGAATTTAGACAGGTGAATTGAGACAGGTGAATTGAGACAGGTGAATTGAGACAGGTAAATTGATAAAGGTAAATTGAGACAGGTGAATTGAGACACGTGAATTGAGACAGGTGAATTGAGACAGGTGAATTGAGACAGGTAAATTGAGACAGGTGAATTGAGACAGGTAAATTGAGACAGGTGAATTGAGACAGGTGAATTGAGACAGGTGAATTGAGACAGGTAAATTGAGACATGTGAATTGAGACAGGTGAATTGAGACAGGTGAATTGAGAGAGGTAAATTGAGACAGGTGAATTGAGACAGGTAAATTGAGACAGGTGAATTGAGACAGGTAAATTGAGACAGGTGAATTGAGACAGGTGAATTGATACAGGTGAATTGAG
Source organism: Cherax quadricarinatus (assembly GCF_038502225.1). Lineage (NCBI taxonomy): Eukaryota > Metazoa > Arthropoda > Malacostraca > Decapoda > Parastacidae > Cherax > Cherax quadricarinatus. The sequence goes on along the minus strand of NC_091323.1, from coordinate 5,642,761 downwards.
ACAGGTGAATTGAGACAGGTGAATTGAGACAGGTAAATTGAGACAGGTGAATTGAGACAGGTAAATTGAGACAGGTGAATTGATACAGGTGAATTGAGACATGTGAATTGAGACAGGTAAATTGAGACAGGTGAATTGAGACAGGTAAATTGAGACAGGTGAATTGAGACAGGTAAATTGAGACAGGTGAATTGAGACAGGTAAATTGAGACAGGTGAATTGAGACAGGTGAATTGATACAGGTGAATTGAGACAGGTGAATTGAGACAGGTGAATTGAGACAGGTGAATTGAGACAGGTAAATTGAGACAGGTGAATTGAGACAGGTAAATTGAGACAGGTGAATTGATACAGGTGAATTGAGACAGGTGAATTGAGACAGGTGAATTGAGACAGGTGAATTGAGACAGGTGAATTGAGACAGGTGAATTGAGACATGTGAATTGAGACAGGTGAATTGAGGGTGAATAGTGTGTCATGTATGTTTTTTCTTGTATTGGCTAAAAATTGTATATGTTGTAGGTGATTTTTTTGATGAAATAACAAAATGGAAAAAAAATTACTAATTGTACTCGCCTATGGTTGTAGATGAATGGTTCACAGAACTGACATGTTGATAAATTAGACACATGTGCAACTCTTGGATATCTTTTTTAAGGAAACGTTTCGCCACACAGTGGCTTCATCAGTCCATACATTGGAGAAACTTGAAAAACAGGAGGAGAATGAGGTAATCAGTCCCTCAACAAATGTGACACCACATACAACTGCTGCACCTCTCCTGCCATACGGTTTATAAGCTGCTTCTCCGCTCATATGCCGTATTCTGTTCAAGATTGATGGACTGAACACATCGACTCAAGGTTGAGGGACTGATTACCTCATTCTCCTCCTGTTCTTCAAGTTTCTCCTACGTATGGACTGATGAAGCCACTGTGTGGCGAAACGTTTCCTCAATAAAGATACCCAAGAGTTGCACATGTGTCTAATTTATCAACATGTCGGTTCTCTGAACCATTCAGCTACAATAATGAAAATAATTAGTATAATGAAAATAAGGAATATAATAAAAATATTGGATTCAATGAAAATAATTAAAATAAAATGAAAAAATTGAATATAATGAAAGTATTGGACATAATGAAACTAATATTAGCACGTTCTGAAGGGTTGGCTCACCACTACAAGTTTAGCTCGTCTACGTAAGTATAATGAACAAGTGTGCTACAGTTACTGTATAATTCTAGAAAGTCATTCCCTGTATCTAACAAGCCCAGCCCTCTTTATCCTCATTAATCCCAGAAACTTGATGAATGAGACACTTGTGAGACACTTGTGAGGCACTTGTGAGGCACTTGTGAGACACTTGTGAGGCACTTGTGAGGCACTTGTGAGGCACTTGTGAGGCACTTGTGAGACACTTGTGAGGCACTTGTGAGGCACTTGTGAGGCACTTGTGAGGCACTTGTGAGGCACTTGTGAGGCACTTGTGAGGCACTTGTGAGACACTTGTGAGGCACTTGTGAGGCACTTGTGAGGCACTTGTGAGACACTTGTGAGGCACTTGTGAGGCACTTGTGAGACACTTGTGAGGCACTTGTGAGGCACTTGTGAGGCACTTGTGAGGCACTTGTGAGACACTTGTGAGGCACTTGTGAGGCACTTGTGAGACACTTGTGAGGCACTTGTGAGGCACTTGTGAGGCACTTGTGAGGCACTTGTGAGACACTTGTGAGGCACTTGTGAGGCACTTGTGAGGCACTTGTGAGGCACTTGTGAGACACTTGTGAGGCACTTGTGAGGCACTTGTGAGACACTTGTGAGGCACTTGTGAGGCACTTGTGAAACACTTGTGAGGCACTTGTGAGGCACTTGTGAGACACTTGTGAGGCACTTGTGAGGCACTTGTGAGACACTTGTGAGGCACTTGTGAGGCACTTGTGAGACACTTGTGAGGCACTTGTGAGGCACTTGTGAGACACTTGTGAGGCACTTGTGAGGCACTTGTGAGACACTTGTGAGGCACTTGTGAGGCACTTGTGAGGCACTTGTGAGGCACTTGTGAGACACTTGTGAGGCACTTGTGAGGCACTTGTGAGGCACTTGTGAGGCACTTGTGAGACACTTGTGAGGCACTTGTGAGGCACTTGTGAGACACTTGTGAGGCACTTGTGAGGCATTTGTGAAACACTTGTGAGGCACTTGTGAGGCACTTGTGAGACACTTGTGAGGCACTTGTGAGGCACTTGTGAGACACTTGTGAGGCACTTGTGAGGCACTTGTGAGACACTTGTGAGGCACTTGTGAGGCACTTGTGAGGCACTTGTGAGACACTTGTGAGGCACTTGTGAGGCACTTGTGAGGCACTTGTGAGGCACTTGTGAGACACTTGTGAGGCACTTGTGAGGCACTTGTGAGGCACTTGTGAGACACTTGTGAGGCACTTGTGAGGCACTTGTGAGGCACTTGTGAGGCACTTGTGAGGCACTTGTGAGGCACTTGTGAGGAACTTGTGAGACACTTGTGAGGCACTTGTGAGGCACTTGTGAGGCACTTGTGAGCAACTTGTGAGTCACTTGTGAGGCACTTGTGAGGTACTTGTGAGGCACTTGTGAGACACTTGTGAGACACTTGTGAGGCACTTGTAAGGCACTTGTGAGACACTTGTGAGGCACTTGTGAGACACTTGTGAGGCACTTGTGAGGCACTTGTGAGACACTTGTGAGGCACTTGTGAGGCACTTGTGAGGCACTTGTGAGACACTTGTGAGACACTTGTGAGGCACTTGTGAGGCACTTGTGAGGCACTTGTGAGGCACTTGTGAGGCACTTGTGAGGCACTTGTGAGACACTTGTGAGGAACTTGTGAGACACTTGTGAGGCACTTGTGAGATACTTGTGAGACACTTGTGAGGCACTTGTGAGGCACTTAGGAATCTTTACTGTGGAAACGTTTCGCCAGCCAGTGTCTTCATCAGTCCAATAAAGAGAAGAACTGCGGGAGACGAAGAGTTTGAGGTAATCAGTCCCTCAGCCTGGAGTCAATATATTCAGTCCATCAATCGACTCGAGGCTGAGGGACGGATTACCTCAAACTCCTCCTGGTCTTCCACCATTCTTCTCTGTATTGGACTGAAGAAGCCAATGGTTGGAGAAACGTTTCCACAGCTAAAGAGGAATAATACAGAGTGCAAATTATTTTAAAGCTGCTTTCAAAGTTTGAAGCCTATCAGAAGAGGCATTCTTCAGTTACTGCACGAAAACTAAATGACTTTTATTTTAAATAAACTGCCAAAATAAGTCGTGAAAAAACTGATACAGCTGCGAATCATACTTTAAAATGCAGCTGAATAGAAAGTTTGAAGTCGATCCAAATAGACATTCTTTAGTTTTCGCATGGAAAACAATTATGCAGATTTTCTTAACAATTAAAAAAAGATGTCAACTGTCTATATACGCAGCTGAAAACAATTATGCTGCGTTTGTTGTTTGTTAGGTACATCAGTTTTAAAAGTTTGAAACCGATCAGAAACTGCATTTTTAAGTTAAATAAAAACATATGGAAAAACTCGCAAATATTTTTGAAATAAAAATTGGGAACCCAACACAGACACTTGAGTAAGAGTTCCAACCCTTTATGTAGCGTACACCTGTATTGGAAGTTTGAAGCCAGTACAACCAGTCGTTCTCGAGTTATCGCACAAAACCTGCTGTACTATTTGCATATATAAAACTGGTAAATTGGCAAGTACACAAACCGTTTTCTAGGAAAGTTTGAAGGCGGTCGCAAGAAGCGTTTTCCAGGTATCGGGTATCAACTACAGAAGCTTCGAGGAACAGAGCCACTCCATGGGCACAATTCTCGTAAATACATATTAACTATATTAATTTACGTCGCTGGGCAACTAAATGTACATTATAACTCCAGCCTGTGTACACTTAACACTTGTAACAGACACAGCTATGGTACCTCTTCCAGACCTCTGGAACGAAGGTCAACCCAATCAAGAGATTGAACATTAAAATGGTATAAAATACCGACAGGTTGTTAGGTAAGACACATATGCAACAGTTAGGTATCTTTATTTCGAAACGTTTCGCCTACACAGTAGGCTTCTCCAGTCCATCCTGTCACTTCTTCTCCATATTGTTTCATACTATGGAACAATGCTCTTCTCCAGACTGAGGGACTGACCACCTCAAAACTTTAAGGGTGATGGACTGATTACATCGTCTTCAAGTATCTTCTGCTTCTATCAACTTTTCTGTACTCGTTGTTAGGTAAGACACATATGCAACAGTTAGGTATCTTTATTATGAAACGTTTCGCCTACACAGTAGGCTTCTTCAGTCAAGTACAGAAAAGTTGATAGAAGCAGAAGATACTTGAAGACGATGTAATCAGTCCATCACCCTTAAAGTTTTGAGGTGGTCAGTCCCTCAGTCTGGAGAAGAGCATTGTTCCATAGTATGAAACAATATGGAGAAGAAGTGACAGGATGGACTGGAGAAGCCTACTGTGTAGGCGAAACGTTTCGAAATAAAGATACCTAACTGTTGCATATGTGTCTTACCTACCAATCAAGAGGTGAAGATTTATGATGCAAAATACCGATACGAGGGACAAGTAAACAACAAAACAGTATAATGTTATACTTTACTGGTTATGTTTCGCCCACTGTGTGGGCAAAACGTTGTCAATAAAAGATCTAATTAAACTGCATCTGAAGGAGGTGGAAGCAGTGTTCCCAAATTAAATTTTTAATAATAGTCCAATTTCAATTATTTTTTTTTATTATAGGTTACGAATTTGGCAACTAATTTATACCCGAAGTTTTACGAACTTTGCCCAGAATCAGGAAATAAAAAAATATAATGATTTTCGAATGGCAACAGTTGGTAAAATTACTGCCAAACTGGTAATACTTATGACGTTCCAGTTTACTTCTCCATAAACAAGTAAATTCTGAAGAAGAAACGAAGAAAATAAATCGTATGATATATTGTAACCCTCCATAAATCTTAATATCGTACGTTTATTTTGAGTGTTCTTTTAGTATTATTCGATAAAGCATAAACGGTAAAGGCTCTTACGTATTTATTTTCAATAACGTCTGTGAAAATAATGATTGTTGAATAATAACGAAGAATAACTTAATTTTTGGGGAAAAATAGGAACAGGTTTTCTGGGAAACTGTGTGGATGTGAGGAGAGTCAGAGTGCAACCATCATGGTAGTCAGAGTGCAACCATCATGGTAGTCAGAGTGCAACCATCATGGTAGTCAGAGTGCAACCATCACGGTAGTCAGAGTGCAACCATCACGGTAGTCAGAGTGCAACCATCACGGTAGTCAGAGTGCAACCATCACGGTAGTCAGAGTGCAACCATCACGGTAGTCAGAGTGCAACCATCATGGTAGTCAGAGTGCAACCATCATGGTAGCCAGAGTGCAACCATCACGGTAGTCAGAGTGGAACCATCACGGTAGTCAGAGTGCAACCATCATGGTAGTCAGAGTGCAACCATCACGGTAGTCACAGTGAAACAATCACGGTAGTCAGAGTGCAACCATCATGGTAGCCAGAGTGCAACCATCATGGTAGTCAGAGTGCAACCATCATGGTAGTCAGAGTGCAACCATCACGGTAGTCAGAGTGCAACCATCACGGTAGTCAGAGTGCAACCATCACGGTAGTCAGAGTGCAACCATCACGGTAGTCAGAGTGCAACCATCACGGTAGTCAGAGTGCAACCATCATGGTAGTCAGAGTGCAACCATCATGGTAGCCAGAGTGCAACCATCACGGTAGTCAGAGTGGAACCATCACGGTAGTCAGAGTGCAACCATCATGGTAGTCAGAGTGCAACCATCACAGTAGTCACAGTGAAACAATCACGGTAGTCAGAGTGCAACCATCACGGTAGTCAGAGTGCAACCATCACGGTAGTCACAGTGCAACCATCACGGTAGTCAGAGTGCAACCATCACTGTAGTCAGAGTGCAGCCATCAGGGAAGTCAGAGTGCAACCATCACGGTAGTCAGAGTGCAACCATCACTGTAGTCAGAGTGCAACCATCACGGTAGTCAGAGTGCAACCATCACAGGAGTCAGAGTGCAACCATCACGGTACTCAGAGTGCAACCATCACGGTAGTCAGAGTGCAACCATCACGGTAGTCAGAGTGCAACCATCACTGTAGTCAGAGTGCAGCCATCACGGAAGTCAGAGTGCAACCATCACGGTAGTCAGAGTGCAACCATCACTGTAGTCAGAGTGCAACCATCACGGTAGTCAGAGTGCAACCATCACAGGAGTCAGAGTGCAACCATCACGGTAGTCAGAGTGCAACCATCATGGTAGTCAGATTGCAACCATCACAGGAGTCAGAGTGCAACCATCACGGTAGTCAGAGTGCAACATCACGGTAGTCAAAGTGCAACCATCCCGGTAGTCAGAGTGCAACCATCACGGTAGTCAGAGTGCAACTATCATGGTAGTCAGAGTGCAACCATCACGGGAGTCAGAGTGCAACCATCACGGTAGTCAGAGTGCAACCATCACGGTAGTCAGAGTGCAACCATCACTGTAGTCAGAGTGCAATCATCACGGTAGTCAGAGTGCAACCACCACGGTAGTCAGAGTGCAACCACCACGGTAGTCAAAGTGCAACCACCACGGTGGTCAGAGTGCAACCATCACGGTTGTCAGAGAGCAACCATCACGGAAGTCAGAGTGCAACCATCACGGTAGTCAGAGTGCAACCATCACAGTAGTCAGAGTGCAACCATCACTGTAGTCAGAGTGCAGCCATCACGGAAGTCAGAATGCAACCATCACGGTAGTCAGAGTGCAACCATCACTGTAGTCAGAGTGCAACCATCACGGTAGTCAGAGTGCAACCATCACAGGAGTCAGAGTGCAACCATCACGGTACTCAGAGTGCAACCATCACGGTAGTCACAGTGCAACCATCACGGTAGTCAGAGTGCAACCATCACTGTAGTCAGAGTGCAGCCATCACGGAAGTCAGAGTGCAACCATCACGGTAGTCAGAGTGCAACCATCACTGTAGTCAGAGTGCAACCATCACGGTAGTCAGAGTGCAACCATCACAGGAGTCAGAGTGCAACCATCACGGTACTCAGAGTGCAACCATCACGGTAGTCAGAGTGCAACCATCACGGTAGTCAGAGTGCAACCATCACGGTAAGTCAGAGTGCAACCATCACGGTAGTCAGATTGCAACCATCACAGGAGTCAGAGTGTAACCATCACGGTAGTCAGAGTGCAACCATCACGGTAGTCAAAGTGCAACCATCACGGTAGTCAGAGTGCAACCATCACGGTAGTCAGAGTGCAACTCTCATGGTAGTCATAGTGCAACCATCACGGGAGTCAGAGTGCAACCATCACGGTAGTCAGTATGCAACCATCACGGTAGTCAGAGTGCAACCATCACAGGAGTCAGAGTGCAACCATCACGGTAGTCAGAGTGCAATCATCATGGTAGTCAGAGTGCAACCACCACGGTAGTCAGAGTGCAACCACCACGGTAGTCAAAGTGCAACCATCACGGTGGTCAGAGTGCAACCATCACGGTTGTCAGAGTGCAACCATCACGGAAGTCAGAGTGCAACCATCACGGTAGTCACAGTGCAACCATCACAGTAGTCAGAGTGCAACCATCACGGTAGTCAGAGTGCAACCATCACGGTAGTCAGTGTGGAACCATCACGGTAGTCAGAGTGCAACCATCACGGTAGTCAGAGTGCAACCATCAAGGAAGTCAGAGTGCAACCATCACGGTAGTCAGAGTGCAACCATCACGGTAGTCAGAGTGCAACCATCACGGTAGTCAGAGTGCAACCATCATGGTAGTCAGAGTGCAACCATCACAGGATCAGAGTGCAACCATCACGGTAGTCAGAGTGCAAACATCACGGTAGTTAGAGTGCAACCATCACAGGAGTAAGAGTGCAACCATCACGGTAGTCAAAGTGCAACCATCACAGGTGTCAGAGAGCAACCATCACAGGAGTCAGAGTGCAACCATCACGGTAGTCAGAGTGCAACCATCACGGTAGTCAGAGTGCAACCATCACGGTAGTCAGAATGCAACCATCACGGTAGTCAGAGTGCAACCATCACAGGAGTCAGCGTGCAACCATCAGAGGAGTCAGTGTGCAACCATCACTGGAGTCAGTGTGCAACCATCACAGGAGTCAGAGTGCAACCATCATAGGTGTCAGTGTGCAATCATCACAGGAGTCAGAGTGCACCCATCACAGGAGTCAGAATTCAACCATCACAGGAGTCAGAGTGCAACCATCACAGGAGCCAGAGTGCAACCAGCACAGGAGTCAGAGTGCAACCATCACAGGAGTCAGTGTGCAACCATCACAGGAGTCAGTGTGCAACCATCACAAGAGTCAGGGTGCAACCATCACAGGAGTCAGTGTGCAACCATCACAGGTGTCAGAGTGCAACCATTATTGGAGTCAGAATGCAACCATCACAGGAGTCAGAGTGCAACCATCAGAGGAGTCAGTGAGCAATCATCAGAGGAGTCAGCGTGCAACCATCACAGGACTCAGAGTGCAACGATCACAGGTGTCACTGTGCAACCATCACAGGAGTCAGAATTCAACCATCACTGGAGTCAGAGTGCATCCATCACAGGAGTCAGCGTGCAACCATCACAGGAGTCAGTGTGCAACCATCACTGGAGTCAGTGTGCAACCATCACAGGAGTCAGCGTGCAACCATCACAGGAGTCAGCGTGCAACCATCACAGGAGTCAGTGTGCAACCATCACAGGAGTCAGAGTGCAACCATCAAAGGAGTCAGAATGCAACCATCACAGGAGTCAGAGTGCAACCATCACTGGAGTCAGTGTGCAACCATCACAGGACTCAGAGTGCAACCATCAAAGGAGTCAGAATGCAACCATCAAAGGACTCAGAGTGCAACCATCACAGGTCTCAGAGCGCAACCATCACAGGAGTCAGAGTGCAACGATCACACGAGTCAGAGTGCAACCATCACAGGAGTCAGAGTGCAACCATTACTGGAGTCAGAATGCAACCATCACAGGAGTCAGAGTGCAACCATCACAGGAGTCAGAGTGCAACCATTACTGGAGTCAGAATGCAACCATCACAGGAGTCAGAGTGCAACCATCAGAGGAGTCAGTGAGCAATCATCAGAGGAGTCAGAGTGCAACCATCACAGGGGTCAGAGTGCACCCATCACAGGAGTCAGAGTGCAACCACCACAGGAGTGAGAGTGCAACCATCACAGGAGTCAGCGTGCAACCATCACAGGAGTCAGAATTCAACCATCACTGGAGTCAGTGTGCAACCATCAAAGGAGTCAGAGTCCAACAATCACAGGAGCCACAGTGCAACAATCACAGGAGTCAGAGTGCAACCATCACAGGAGTAAGTATTCAACCATCACAGGAGTCTGAGTGCAACAATCACAGGAGTCAGAATGCAACCATCACTGGAGTCAGTGTGCAACCATCACAAGAGTCAGGATGCAACCATCACTGGAGGCAGAGTGCAACCATCACTGGAGTAAGAGTGCAACCATTACTAGAGTCAGAAAGCAACCATCACAGGAGTCAGAGTGTAACCATCACAGAAGTCAGAGTGCAACTATCAGAGGAGTCAGTGAGCAATCATCAGAAGAGTCAGAGTGCAACCATCACAGGTGTCAGTGTGCAACCATCACAGGAGTCAGAGTGCAACCATCACAGGAGTCAGTGTGCAACCATCACAGGAGTCAGAGTGCAACCACCCTAGGTGTCAGTGCGCAACCATCACAGGAGTCATAGTGCAACCATCACAGGAGTCAGAATTCAACCATCACAGGAGTCAGAGTGCAACCATCACGGGAGCCAGAGTGCAACCATCACAGGAGTCAGTGTGCAACCATCACAGGAGTCAGTGAGCAATCATCAGAAGAGTCAGAATTCAACCATCACAGGAGTCAGAGTGCAACCATCACGGGAGCCAGAGTGCAACCATCACGGGAGCCAGAGTTCAACCATCACAGGAGTCAGTGAGCAATCATCAGAAGAGTCAGAATTCAACCATCACAGGAGTCAGAGTGCAACCATCACAGGAGTCAGAGTGCAACCATCACAGGAGTCAGTGTGCAACCATCACAGGAGTCAGTGTGCAACCATCACAGGAGTCAGTGTGCAACCATCACAGGAGTCAGTGTGCAACCATCACAGGTGTCAGTGTGCAACCATCACAGGAGTCAGTGTGCAACCATCACAGGAGTCAGTGTGCAACCATCACAGGAGTCAGTGTGCAACCATCACATGAGTCAGTGTGCAACCATCACAGGAGTCAGTGTGCAACCATCACAGGAGTCAGTGTGCAACCATCACAGGTGTCAGTGTGCAACCATCACAGGAGTCAGTGTGCAACCATCACAGGAGTCAGTGTGCAACCATCACAAGAGTCAGGGTGCAACCATCACAGGAGTCAGAGTGCAACCATCACGGGAGTCAGAGTGCAACCATTACTGGAGTCAGATTTGCAACCATCACAGGAGTCAGAGTGCAACCATCACAGAAGTCAGAGTGCAACCATCAGAGGAGTCAGTGAGCAATCATCAGAGGAGTCAGCGTGCAACCATCACAGGAGTCAGAGTGCAACCATCACAGGAGTCTGAATTCAACCATCACAGGACTCAGAGTGCAACGATCACAGGAGTCAGAGTGCAACCATCACAGGAGTCTGAATTCAACCATCACAGGACTAAGAGTGCAACCATCACAGGAGTCAGAGTGCAACCATCACAGGAGTCTGAATTCAACCATCACAGGACTCAGAGTGCAACCATCACAGGAGTCAGAATGCAACCATCACAGGAGTCTGAGTGCAACCATCACAGGAGTCAGAGTGCATCCATCACAGGAGTCGGCGTGCAACCATCACATGAGTCTGAATTCAACCATTACAGGTCTCAGAGTGCAACCATCACAGGAGTCAGAGTGCAACCATCACAGGAGTCAGAGTGCAACCATCACGGGAGTCAGCGTGCAACCATCACAGGAGTCAGTGTGCAACCATCACTGGAGTCAGTGTGCAACCATCACAGGAGTCAGAGTGCAACCATCACAGGAGTCAGAGTGCAACCATTAATGGAGTCAGAATGCAACAATCACAGGAGTCAGAGTGCAACCATCACATGAGTCAGAGTGCAACCATCAGAGGAGGCAGTGAGCAATCATCTGGGGAGTCAGAGTGCAACCATCACGGGAGTCAGTGTGCAATCATCACAGGAGTCAGAGTGCAACCATCAGAGGAGTCAGTGTGCAATCATCACTGGAGCCAGAGTGCAACCATCACTGAAGTCAGAGTGCAACCATCACAGGAGTCAGAGTGCAACCATCAAAGGAGTCAGAGTGCAACCATCACTGGAGTCAGTGTTCATCCATCAGAGAAGTCAGTGTGCAAGCATCACAGGAGTCAGGGTGCAACCATCACAGGAGTCAGAGTGCAACCATCACAGGAGTCAGAGTGCAACCATCACTGGAGTCAGAGTGCAATCATCACTGGAATCAGAGTGCAACCATCACTTGAGTCAGTGAGCAATCATCAGAGGAGTCAGAGTGCAACCATCAGAGGAGTCAGTGTGCAACCATCACTGGAGTCAGTGACCAATCATCTGAGGAGTCAGAGTGCAACCATCACAGGAGTCAGAGTGCAGCCATCACAGGAGTCAGAGTGCAACCATCACAGGAGTCAGAGCACGCCTATCACAGGAGTCACAGCGCACCCATCACAGGAGTCAGAGTTCAACGATCACAAGAGTCAGTGTGCAACCATCACTGGAGGCAGAGTGCAACTATCACTGGAATCAGAAAGCAACCATCACAGGAGTCAGAGTGCAACCATCACAGAAGTCAGAGTGCAACCATCAGAGGAGTCAGTGATCAACCGTCAGAGGAGTGCAACCATCACAGGAATCAGTTTGTACCCATCACAGGAGTCAGAATTCAACCATCACTGGAGTCAGTGTGCAACCATCACAGGAGTTAGAGTGCAACCATCACAGGTGTCAGTGTGCAACCATCACAGGAGTCAGAATTCAACCATCACAGGAGTCAGTGTGCAACCATCACTGGAGTCAGAGGGCAACCATCACATGAGTCGGTGTGCAACCATCACTGGAGTCAGAGTGCAACCATCACAGGAGTCAGTGTGCAACCATCACAGGAGTCAGAGTGCAACCATCACAGGAGTCAGTGTGCAACCATCACAGGAGTCAGTGTGCAACCATCACAAGAGTCATGGTGCAACCATCACAGGAGTCAGAGTGCAACCATCACGGGAGTCAGAGTGCAACCATTACTGGAGTCAGATTTGCAACCATCACAGGAGTCAGAGTGCAACCATCACAGAAGTCAGAGTGCAACCATCAGAGGAGTCAGTGAGCAATCATCAGAGGAGTCAGCGTGCAACCATCACAGGAGTCAGAGTGCAACCATCACAGGAGTCTGAATTCAACCATCACAGGACTCAGAGTGCAACGATCACAGGAGTCAGAGTGCAACCATCACAGGAGTCTGAATTCAACCATCACAGGACTAAGAGTGCAACCATCACAGGAGTCAGAGTGCAACCATCACAGGAGTCTGAATTCAACCATCACAGGACTCAGAGTGCAACCATCACAGGAGTCAGAATGCAACCATCACAGGAGTCTGAGTGCAACCATCACAGGAGTCAGAGTGCATCCATCACAGGAGTCGGCGTGCAACCATCACATGAGTCTGAATTCAACCATTACAGGTCTCAGAGTGCAACCATCACAGGAGTCAGAGTGCAACCACCACAGGAGTCAGAGTGCAACCATCACGGGAGTCAGCGTGCAACCATCACAGGAGTCAGTGTGCAACCATCACTGGAGTCAGTGTGCAACCATCACAGGAGTCAGAGTGCAACCATCACAGGAGTCAGAGTGCAACCATTAATGGAGTCAGAATGCAACAATCACAGGAGTCAGAGTGCAACCATCACATGAGTCAGAGTGCAACCATCAGAGGAGGCAGTGAGCAATCATCTGGGGAGTCAGAGTGCAACCATCACGGGAGTCACAGTGTGCAATCATCACAGGAGTCAGAGTGCAACCATCAAGTGCAACCATCACAGGAGTCAGAGTGAGTCAGAGTGCAACCATCACGATGCAACCATCACTGGAGGCAGAGTGTCAGTGTTCATCCATCAGAGAAGTCAGTGTGCAAGCATCACAGGAGTCAGGGTGCAACCATCACAGGAGTCAGAGTGCAACCATCACAGGAGTCAGAGTGCAACCATCACTGGAGTCAGAGTGCAATCATCAGGAGTCAGTGAGCAATCATCAGAGGAGTCAGTGGAATCAGAGTGCAACCATCACAGGAGTCAGAGTGCAACCATCAAAGGAGTCAGAGTGCAACCATCACTGGAGTCAGTGTTCATCATCAGAGAAGTCAGTGTGCAACCATCACAGGAGTCAGGGTGCAACCATCACAGGAGTCAGAGTGCAACCATCACAGGAGTCAGAGTGCAACCATCACTGGAGTCAGAGTGCAATCATCACTGGAATCAGAGTGCAACCATCACTTGAGTCAGTGAGCAATCATCAGAGGAGTCAGAGTGCAACCATCAGAGGAGTCAGTGTGCAACCATCACTGGAGTCAGTGACCAATCATCTGAGGAGTCAGAGTGCAACCATCACAGGAGTCAGAGTGCAGCCATCACAGGAGTCAGAGTGCAACCATCACAGGAGTCAGAGCACGCCTATCACAGGAGTCACAGCGCACCCATCACAGGAGTCAGAGTTCAACGATCACAAGAGTCAGTGTGCAACCATCACTGGAGGCAGAGTGCAACTATCACTGGAATCAGAAAGCAACCATCACAGGAGTCAGAGTGCAACCATCACAGAAGTCAGAGTGCAACCATCAGAGGAGTCAGTGATCAACCGTCAGAGGAGTGCAACCATCACAGGAATCAGTTTGTACCCATCACAGGAGTCAGAATTCAACCATCACTGGAGTCAGTGTGCAACCATCACAGGAGTTAGAGTGCAACCATCACAGGTGTCAGTGTGCAACCATCACAGGAGTCAGAATTCAACCATCACAGGAGTCAGTGTGCAACCATCACTGGAGTCAGAGGGCAACCATCACAGGAGTCAGTGTGCAACCATCACTGGAGTCAGTGTGCAACCACCACAGGAGTCAAAGTGCAACCATTACTGGAGTCAGGATGCAACCATCACAGGAGTCAGAGTGCAACCATCACAGAAATCAGGGTGCAACCATCAGAGAAGTCAGTGAGCAATAATCAGAGGAGTCAGAGTGCAACCATCACAGGAGTCAGAGTGCAACCATCATAGAAGTCAGAGTGCAACCATCACAGGAGTCAGTGTGCAACCATCACAGGAGTCAGAATTCAACCATCACAGGAGTCAGAGTGCATCCATCACAGGAGTCAGAGTGCAACCATCACAGGAGTCAGAGTGCAACCATCACAGGAGTCAGCGTGCAACCATCACAGGAGTCAGTGTGCAACCATCACAGGAGTCAGTGTGCAACCATCACAGGCGTCATGGTGCAACCATCACAGGAGTCAGAGTGCAACCATCACAGGAATCAGAGTGCAACCATTACTGGAGTTAGGATGCAACCATCAGTGGAGTCAGAGTGCAACCATCACAGAAATCAGAGTGCAACCATCAGAGGAGTCAGTGAGCAATAATCAGAGGAGTCAGAGTGCAACCATCACAGGAGTCAGAGTGCAACCATCACTGGAGTCAGTGTGCAACCATCACAGGAGTCAGAGTGCAACCATCACAGGTGTCAGTGTGCAACCATCACAGGAGTCAGAGTGCAACCATCACAGGAGTCAGCGTACAACCATCGCAGGTGTCAGTGTGCAACCATCACAGGAGTCAGAATTCAACCATCACTAAGGTCAGTGTGCAACCATCACAGGAGTCAGAGTGCAACCATCAGAGGTGTCAGTGTGCAACCATCACAGGAGTCAGAGTGCAACCATCACAGAAGTCAGCGTGCAACCATCACAGGAGTCAGAATGCAACCATCAGAGGAGTCAGAGTGCAACCATCAAAGGAGTCAGAGTGCAACGATCACAGGAGTCAGAGTGGAACCATCACAGGAGTCAGCGTGCAACCATCACAGGAGTCAGTGTGCAGCCATCACTGGAGTCAGAGTGTAACCATCACAGGAGTCAGTGTGCAACCATCATAGGAGTCAGTGTGCAACCATCACAGGAGTCAGAGTGCAACCATCACAGGAGTCAGTGTGCAACCATAACAGGAGTCAGTGTGCAACCATCACAGGAGTCAGAGTGCAACCATCACAGTAGTCAGAGTGCAACCATTACTGGAGTCAGAGTGCAATCATCACTGGAATCAGAGTGCAACCATCAGAGGAGTCAGTGAGCAATCATCAGAGGAGTCAGAGTGCAACCATCACTGGAGTCAGTGTGCAATCATCACAGGAGCCAGAGTGCAACCATCAGAGGAGTCAGTGTGCAATCATCACTGGAGTCAGAGTGCAACCATCACTGGAGCCAGAGTGCAACCATCACAGGAGTCAGAGTGCAACCATCACAGGAGTCAGAGTGGAACCATCACTGAAGTCAGTGTTCATCCATCAGAGAAGTCAGAGTGCAACCATCATAGGAGTCAGGGTGCAACCATCACAGGAGTCAGGTTGCAACCATCACAGGAGTCAGAGTGCAAGCATCACAGGAGTCAGAGTGCAACCATTACTGGAGTCAGAATGCAACCATCACAGGAGACAGAGTGCAACCATCACAGGAGTCAGAGTGCAACCACCAGAGGAGTCAGTGAGCAATCATCAGAGGAGTCAGAGTGCAACCATCAGAGGAGTCAGTGGGCAATCATCACTGGAGTCAGAGTGCAACCATTACTGGAGTCAAAGTGCAATCATCACTGGAATCAGAGTGCAACCAACACTGGAGTCAGTGAGCAATCATGAGATTAGTCAGAGTGCAACCATCACAGGAGTCAGTGTGCAACCATCACTGGAGTCAGTGAGCAATCATCAGAGGAGTCAGAGTGCAACCATCACAGGAGTCAGAGTGCAGCCATCACAGGAGTCAGAGTGCAACCATCACAGGAGTCAGAGCGCACCCATCACAGGAGTCAGAGTGCACCCATCACAGGAGTCAGAGTGCAACGATCACAGGAGGCAGTGTGCAACCATCACAGGAGTGACTCAGAATGCTACCAACACTGGAGGCAGAGTGCAACCACCACTGGAGTCAGAATGGAAACATCACAGGAGTCAGTGTGCAACCATCACAGGAGTCAGAATGCAACCATCACTTTAGGCAGAGTGCAACCATCACTGGAGTCAGAGTGCAACCATTACTGGAGTCAGAATGCAACCATCACAGGAGTCAGAATGCAACCATCACAGGAGTCAGAGTGCAACCATCACAGGTGTCAGTGTGCAACCATCACAGGAGTCAGAATTCAACCATCACAGGAGTCAGAGTGCAACCATCACAGGAGTCAGAGTGCAACCATCACAGGAGTCAGAGTGCAACCATCACAGGAGTCAGCGTGCAACCATCACAGGAGTCAGTGTGCAACTATCACTGGAGTCAGAGTGCAACCATCACAGGAGTCAGTGTGCACCCATCAATGGAGTCAGAGTGCAACCATCACAGGAGTCAGTGTGCAACCATCACATGCGTCATGGTGCAACCATCACAGGAGTCAGAATGCAACCATCTCAGGAATCAGAGTGCAACAATTACTGGAGTTAGGATGCAACCATCAATGGAGTCAGAGTGCAACCATCACAGAAATCAGAGTGCAACCATCAGAGGAGTCAGTGAGCAATAATCAGAGGAGTCACAGTGCAACCATCACAGGAGTCAGGGTGCAACCATCACAGCAATCAGCGTACAACCATGACAGGTGTCAGTGTGCAACCATCACAGGAGTCAGAGTGCAACCATCACAGGAGTCAGCGTGCAACCATCACAGGAGTCAGAATTCAACCATCATAGGAGTCAGAGTGCAACCATCACAGGAGTCAGAATGCAACCATCACAGGAGTCAGAGTGCAACCATCACAGGAGTCAGCGTGCAACCATCAGAGGAGTCAGTGTGCAACCATCACTGGAGTCAGAGTGTAACCATCACAGGAGTCAGTGTGCAACCATCACAGGAGTCAGTGTGCAACCATCACAGGGGTCAGAGTGCAACCATCACAGGAGTCAGTGTGCAACCATCACAGGAGTCAGTGTGCAACCATCACAGGAGTCAGAGTGCAACCATCACAGGAGTCAGAGTGCAACCATTACTGGAGTCAGAGTGCAACCATCACAGGAGTCAGAGTGCAACCATCACAGGAGTCAGAGTGCAACCATCAGAGGAGTCAGTGAGCAATCATCAGAGGAGTCAGAGTGCATCCATCACTGGAGTCAGTGTGCAATCATCACAGGAGTCAGAGTGCAACCATCAGAGGAGTCAGTGTGCAATCATCACTGGAGTCAGAGTGCAACCATCACTGGAGCCAGAGTGCAACCATCACAGGAGTCAGAGTGCAACCATCACAGGAGTCAGCGTGCAACCATCACTGAAGTCAGTGTTCATCCATCAGATAAGTCAGAGTGCAACCATCATAGGAGTCAGGGTGCAACCATCCCAGGAGTCAGAGTGCAACCATCACAGGAGTCAGAGTGCAACCATCACTGGAGTCAGAGTGCAATCATCACTGGAATCAGAGTGCAACCATCACTGGAGTCAGTGAGCAATCATCAGAGGAGTCAGAGTGCAACCATCAGAGGAGTCAGTGTGCAACCATCACTGGAGTCAGTGAGCAATCATCAGAAGAGTCAGAGTGCAACCATCACAGGAGTCAGAGTGCAGCTATCACAGGAGTCAGAGTGCAACCATCACAGGAGTCAGAGCGCACCTATCACAGGAATCATATCGTACCCATCACAGGAGGCAGAGCGCACCCATCACATGAGTCAGCGTGCAACGATCACTGGAGTCAGTGCGGCCATCACTGGAGTCAGAGTGCAGCCATCACAGGAGTCAGAGCACAAGCATGACAGGAGTCGGAGTGTACCCATCACAGGAGTCAGATTTCACCCATCACAGGTGTCGGTGTGCAACCATCCCTGGTGTTAGTGTGCAACCTTCAGAGAAGTCAGAGTTCAACCATCAGAGGAGTCAGTGTGTCACCATCACAGGAGACAGAGTGAACCATCACAGGAGCCAGAGTGCAACCTTCACAGGAGTCAGACTGCAACCATCGGAGGAGTCAGAATGCAACCATCGGAGGAGTCAGAATGCAACCATCGGAGGAGTCAGAGTGCAACCATCATATGAGTCAGAGTGCAACCATCACATGAGTCAGAGTGCAACCATCACATGAGTCATAGTGCAACCATCAGAGGAGTCAGAGTGCAACCATCGGAGGAGTCAGAATGCAACCATCGGAGGAGTCAGAGTGCAACCATCACATGAGTCAGAGTGCAACCATCACATGAGTCAGAGTGCAACCATCACATGAGTCAGAGTGCAACCATCACAGGAGTCAGAGTGCAACCATCACAGGAGCCATCACAGGAGTCAGAGTTCAACTATCACTGTAGTCAGTGTGCATCCATCAGAGAAGTCAGAGTGCAACCATCAGAGGAGTCAGAGTGCAACCATCATAGGAGTCAGACTGCAACCATCACAGGAGTCAGAGTGCAACCATCACTGGACTCAGTGTTGATCCATCAGAGAAGTCAGAGTGCAACCATCAGAGGAGTCAGGGTGCAACCATCACAGGAGTCAGAGTGCAACCATCACAGGAGCCAGAGTGCAACCATCACAGGAGTCAGAGTGCAACCATCAGAGAAGTCAGAGTGCCATGTTGTGTATTTCCTAAACAATGACACAAAACTAATAATTTTTTTGGGTGGGATACAAATGAAGCCTCCGAAGACGTTTATAATTCACACCCCGCTTGCAGCACCTACCAATTAATCTTGTTTAACATTGGTAGCAGCGGTTTTCGCAGCAGTTGTGTTTGCCCAGAGAGAGGAGGAAAGGAATGAAGTCATCTTCACTTCATCATCCCATACAAGAAGCATCCGTCTCTCAGCGAATTATCCTGATGTCGTGTCTGCACTTTTCAGCATCCAGACACAGGTACAAGCAGGATCCAGCCGAAATTTGTCGAATTTCTCCGAGAATTGTAAGTGGCGTCCCAGTGACCCCACGCTACAGCGTCCCACGCTGTTTCTCAAGTCACCTGTTCAGCGTCACTTGTATGTTGCTGTTGTTGTTCAGCTCAGCACAGCTGTTTCAGCAAGCCAGAGGTGAGTTTTGTGGCGATTTCTGCGTCCAGTGTGAGTTCTCCACGTGTTTGTGGGAGGAGGAAGTGGCCGTTCCTTGCGTCGCCCTGCTGTACTCTCACACTTCACCATCCTACCATACACCACTCGCCACTACTCACTCCCTCTGCTGTGCTTTCTGTTGTTTGTGAATTCATTGCCAGAGCTGTGTATCCGAGTGCCCGAGGCCACTCGAAGCTACGTGGATCAGCATGCCACGCAGATCAGCAAGCCATATAGATCAGCAAGCCACGTAGATCAGCATGCCACGTAGATCATGACACCACGTGGATCCCGACGCCACGTGGGTGTGGACGATGTCACGTGGATCTACAAACCACGTGAGTTACCGAGCCAGATGTCCCAGGCCACATACTGTGGCCTGCTGCCCACATCACATTGACGTCACCCACGATGCTGCCCGACTTCCTGACGTCATAACGTCTGCCTGACGTCACCTCGAGATGTCTGCTGACGTCACAGTGCTGCTGACGTCACCTCGCGACGTCACGCCTGACATCACACATGTCACATCGAGTGTTTCTAGTAATTATTTCAGTATTGTCGAGAAGACTGAGAGAAGATATATGTCGTGTGTTAATTAATTCCTCTCAGTCAGTGTTCTCACATGTTAGTGTACCGCATGTACCGCTGGTGTGTTTAAAGTTTCCCTGTGTCCAGTGAGATCTGAGCCAGACCTGAGTAGCACCACTGTGTTAAGTCACCCGTGTGACCAGTGCGTTTGACAGCTGATGTCAAGTCAGCCCCCGAGTGACCGAGCCCTCTTGTACAGAAAGCTTTTATGCTCGTCACTCGTGATGTTCTGCAGAATCGTACCTGCTACGATTCCCATCGAGATTTGTTTCACTTCACCTCCAGACCGTCTGAGTGCAGTTATATGTAGAGAAACAAGTCTGGGGACGATTAGACTAACCTCTGCTATAACTCCAACTGCCGAGAGAATGACACTAGCCAAGCCGCAGTTAGCCACTGTCGGCAGGCGCTGTGTCAGCCTCGTGTCACAAGCTTCAGTGAGCAGCCTTCACAAAGAAGATGTCACTTTGACTGCTAGCTCGCTCACTGCAGTCTGGTGTATGATGTTACGACTCCCAGATGTTTCGCCCAGTCGTCTCTGCCACGACTCGCTCCACAACTCGCTCCACGCTCGCCGGCAGTGACAGCCCAGCGACAGTACCAGTCGAGAAGTGTCCTCCTGAGTCGCTTGCCAGAAGTCCTGCCCAGTTGCCGAGTTTTGTCGACGCCTCACTCGAGGGCACCAGCATGTCGTGCCCCAGGTTGAGTGAAAACCTGCAGCGACTCCTACGATGGCTGCTTCACCGTTCCAGAGAAGACTGTAACCTGTTACGTCACAGCTCAGCCGCAACAATGTCTCCTGTGTTGCAGTATCTGCCCAGACGCTGGAAGGCGTGCAGTGATGCCCTTCGACGCTCACTGCCTATGACCACGATGTTTAGCACACCCCTCATGTTTTTTTCTTCCCTCCCTGTAGGAAGTTTTTTTTTTCCATGTCCATATGTATATATATGTTTTTATTTTGTGTTCTGTGCCCTGTTCCTACAAGAGAGAGACCGAGTTCGTTTTACCACCAGTATTGTCGCGTCGGGACGACGCGCGGTAGGTGGCCGAGCGTATGTAGACAGCCTGTACTGTCTGCACAGACAGCCCATGCTGTCTGCCAGCTTAGTTCATATTTTGCGCCACTAAGGTGCTACCCTCTGTAGCTAGGCCTCTCGGTGGGCACGGCAGCCTGCCTGCCCTTGCCTCGCTCTCACTCACACAGTTGCCTAGCAGGAAGACACAAGGCCTACTCCTAGCTCTCTCTCGTGGCATGGCCCTCCCGGGCCATGGGCACAACACACAAGCCTGTGTACCCACCACGACTTAGCAATAAAGTAAGAAGCCTCCGAAGACGTATCATTGAACCACCCGCTCTGCAACAGCCTACCAAATAATCCTGTTCAACACATCAGAGAAGTCAGAGTGCAACCATCAGAGGAGTCAGAGTGCAACCATCACAGGAGTCAGAGTGCAACCATCACAGGAGTCAGAGTGCAACTATCACAGGAGTCAGAGTGCAACCATCAGAGAAGTCAGAGTGCAACCATCAGAGGAGTCAGAGTGCAACCATCACAGGAGTCAGAGTGCAACTATCACAGGAGTCAGAGTGCAACTATCACAGGAGTCAGAGTGCAACCATCAGAGAAGTCAGAGTGCAACCATCAGAGGAGTCAGAGTGCAACCATCACAGGAGTCAGAGTGCAACCATCATAGGAGTCAGAGTGCAACTATCACAGGAGTCAGAGTGCAACTATCACAGGAGTCAGAGTGCAACCATCAGAGAAGTCAGAGTGCAACCATCAGAGGAGTCAGAGTGCAACCATCACAGGAGTCAGAGTGCAACTATCACAGGAGTCAGAGTGCAACCATCAGAGAAGTCAGAGTGCCATGTAGTGTATCTCCTAAACAATGACACAAAACTAATAATTTTTTTGGGTGGGATACAAATGAAATATTGTATTGGGTCATTTTAATGACATTACCGAATGTAAAAAAAAAATGTACCAATGGGAACAGGAAGTATGTATCTGTGAATATCACATTACTGTATACATTTTCTCTATATCATCTCCGAATGATGTCTGCTGTGTCTATATAAAACGTCCATTTAAAGCAAGTGCCTTAATTGATTCATTACAGCCAAATGTTATATATAAACAAGCGGGTAACACAAGAAAATGTTGCCAGAATAATAACTTATTTTTCAGTAAGAATGTATTTTCTTCGCATTTTTCCCGATTTTATTTTCTCTCATTACACCTGCTCGTCCCTTGAAGCCGATCAGAATACGCTTTCTCGGTCCATCCCCGACCCGGATGTCGTCCAGGTGACACTGAGTGCACCTTCATGACCCTCGCACTAGTTACTACACACCACCAATGAGAAGTTGAAGTCCATTCCATCAAATGAGATCTTGACAAGTTTTGAACGTAAACATAAGAGGAAAGGAAATAAAATTAAGCCAACCATCTCTTTAACGGTCACCTAGTAATAACAATCATTATAAATATTATATCGCGACTAAACATAATAGTAATAATTTTAATGGTATTAATATAAACATAAAAATGACAGTAACAATAGTAATAATAACTAACAATAACAACAAAACAACAATAATAATGCAAATTATAATAACAGTAACAATAATAATAACGAACAATAATGACAAAATAATAATAATAATACCCTGATAAAGGTGAACGAAGAACAAAAATCTTTTCATTTCTTAAGCCTTACTTTCTCATACTTTCTATCTTAATGCTCATGAAAAAGTATTCTGATGCTGTGTTTGTGTCACAGGTGCTATGTTAGAGTGGCAGGTGCAAGATATATATCTTGTGTCAGAGATACTATGTTAGAGTGGCAGGTGCAAGATATATATCTTGTGTCAGAGACACTATGTTAGAGCGGCAGGTGCAAGATATATATCTTGTGTCAGAGACACTATGTTAGAGCGGCAGGTGCAAGATATACATCTTGTGTCAGAGACACTATGTTAGAGCGGCAGGTGCAAGATATATATCTTGTGTCAGAGACACTATGTTAGAGCGGCAGGTGCAAGATATACATCTTGTGTCAGAGATACTATGTTAGAGTGGCACGTGGAAGATATGTTTGTGTCAGAGATACTATGTTAGAGTGGCACGTGGAAGATATGTTTGTGTCAGAGATACTATGTTAGAGTGGCACGTGGAAGATATGTTTGTGTCAGAGGTGCTATGTTAGAGTGGCAGGTGGAAGATATATATATTGTGTCAGAGATACTATGTTAGAGTGGCAGGTGCAAGATATATATCTTGTTTCGGAGATACTATGTTAGAGTGGCAGGTGCAAGAATTGTTTGTGTCAGAGGTACTATGTTAGAGTGGCAGGTGCAAGATATATATCTTGTTTCGGAGATACTATGTTAGAGTGGCAGGTGCAAGAATTGTTTGTGTCAGAGGTACTATGTTAGAGTGGCAGGTGGAAGATAGGTTTGTGTCATAGGTGCTATGTTAGAGTGACAGGTGGAAGATAGGTTTGTCATAGGTGCTATGTTAGAGTGGCAGGTGCAAGATATGCTTAAGAGTTGCCATGTTAGTGGCAGGTGGAAAATAGGTTTGTGTCAGAGGTGCTGTGTTTGAGTGGCAGGTGGAAAAAACTTACCTTTTCTAAACCGGTTTCAGTTTAACCAAGTTTTCGTATGATTTGTCCATGTTTATTGACCTGTAAGACTGGCTCCATAAAGAACCCGGGAAAACTTACCTCATCTTGTTCAGTGAGGCAAATAATACAAGGCAGGAGTTCTGAAATTCTTGAAGGAAGAGGCGACTTGTTCGCTGGTTGTTGAGCGTTTGCTTCGTAATAAAAAAAACCTGGGTTCGATCCCTGGTTTCGATGCACCAAGCAGTAGGTTCATGTCTGTTACCTGGAGTTTACTTGGAGAGGGTTTTGGGGGTCAACGCCTCGCGGCTCGGTCTGAGACCATGCCTTATGGTGGATCAGAGTTTGTTCAACCAGGCTGTTACTGCTGGCCGCTCGCAAACTGACGTACGAATCACAGCCCGGCAGGTCAGATGCTGACTTCAGGTGCCTGTCTAATGCCTTCCTGAAGACAGCCAGGGGTCTAGTGGTTATCCCCCTTATGTATACTGGGAGGCAGTTGAACAGTCTTGGGCCCCTGACACTTACTGTGTTAATGAGCATTTTGCAATTAGCTTCCTGGGCAGTAGAAGATATATGGCCAAGTCCCCTCACCTCTGCAGTCCTTGATCATCCTGTAGTAACAGTATATGGGAATTGTTTTTAATCAACTCATAATTAATATTTTTTTTCCCATGACGAGGTCTATGGGCACGTCTCCTTACACCTGATGCCACTGTTCACCTAGCAGTAAATAGACACATTGTTCACCTAGCAGTAAATAGATACATTGTTCACCTAGCAGTAAATAGACACATTGTTCACCTAGCAGTAAATAGACACATTGTTCACCTAGCAGTAAATAGACACATTGTTCATCTAGCAGTAAATAGACACATTGTTCACCTAGCAGTAAATAGATACATTGTTCACCTAGCAGTAAATAGATACATTGTTCACCTAGCAGTAAATAGACACATTGTTCACCTAGCAGTAAATAGACACATTGTTCACCTAGCAGTAAATAGATACATTGTTCACCTAGCAGTAAGTAGATACATTGTTCACCTAGCAGTAAATAGACACATTGTTCACCTAGCAGTAAATAGACACATTGTTCACCTAGCAATAAATAGACACATTGTTCACCTAGCAATAAATAGACACATTGTTCACCTAGCAATAAATAGACACATTGTTCACCTAGCAATAAATAGACACATTGTTCACCTAGCAGTAAATAGACACATTGTTCACCTAGCAATAAATAGACACATTGTTCACCTAGCAGTAAATAGATACATTGTTCACCTAGCAGTAAATAGACACATTGTTCACCTAGCAGTAAATAGATACATTGTTCACCTAGCAATAAATAGACACATTGTTCACCTAGCAATAAATAGACACATTGTTCACCTAGCAGTAAATAGACACATTGTTCACCTAGCAATAAATAGATACATAGTGTGTTAGTCGACTATTGAGGGTTACGTCTTGAGCAGTGTTATACCTATGTACACGTCTTCTTATGGCTGCAGGCCAGGTTCACCTAGAAGAAAATTCCGACATGTAGGTCAGTCGACACTTGCTGGTCTAAAACTGGGCAGGGTAGGACAAATGGGCACGTTTTCTTACCTCTGCTGCCTCTGTTCACTTAACGGTTAATAGGTACGTAGGTGTTAGTCGACAGTTGTGATTCACGTACTGAGAATGAGAATGTCTTAGTAGACCTGGTCATGGGCTAGCAGCGGGGGCATTGCCCCCCCTGAACAACCTCCAGGTTGCCTCCAGGTAGGCTGTGTAAACAGGTCACATAACTTGACTTTCCTGGGTTACTCAGACCTGGTAATCTCAAGAATTGTAGATGAGTGGTTCAAAGAACCGACACGTTGTTAAATTAGACACATGTGCAGCTCTTGGGTATCTTTATTGAGGAAACGTTTCGCCACACAGTGGCTTCATCAGTCCATACGTAGGAGAAACTTGAAGAACAGGAGGAGAATGAGGTAATCAGTCCCTCAACCTTGAGTCGATGTGGTCAGTCCATCAATCTTGAATAGAATACGGCATATGAGCGGAGAAGGAGCTTATAAACCGTATGGCAGGAGAGGTGCAGCAGTCATAGGTGGTGTCACATTTGTCCAATGCATTCTATTCAAGATTGATGGACTGACCATATCGACTCAAGGTTGAGGGACTGATTACCTCATTCTCCTCCTGTTCTTCAAGTTTCTCCTACGTATGGACTGATGAAGCCACTGTGTGGCGAAACGTTTCCTCAATAAAGATACCCAAGAGTTGCACATGTGTCTAATTTAACAATCTCAAGAATATCTGTTTCTTCTATCAATAGCTTACCATGAATTATTTTTATCCGTAAGAGTTATACAGTAACTAAGAAATGGCAGACACTTGAGCTTAATCTAAGGCCAGGCGAGGTAGCTGCCATTTGATATACTGAAGAGTCTTGCTCCTGCATTACGGTACTCGCCAGGTAGAAAGTATTGATCTTGGTTTATAATACAGAGACAAAGGGGAGAAGTAGAGAAGACGTTCACGATATGAAGTGTAACCATGTGTAAAATGCTTAGAAAAATGCTCGAAACGACTGTAAAGACTACCAGGAAGGAGAGCGAGGTACTCACCCACATCAAAACTACTGTAAACAATGCCACGAAAGAGAGCGAGGTACTCACCCACATCAAAACTACTGTAAACAATGCTACGAAAGAGAGCGAGGTACTCACCCACATCAAAACTACTTTAAACAATGCTACGAAAGAGAGCGAGGTACTTACCCACATCAAAACTGCTGTAAACAATGCCACGAAAGAGAGCGAGGTACTCACCCACATCAAAACTACTGTAAACAATGCAAGGAAGCAGGGCAAGGTAGTCACCGACATCAAGACAACTATAAAAGATCTAATCCAACTCTATTATGAATATAAAAAGGGTTAGAAACTGCTCGAAGCGAGACCAACACCACGTCCGTCCTCTTGACTACAGTCATCGTGTCGCTGTTGTAAAAAACAGTCAAATGGGAAGTTCTTGACGGAGATTTGAACAGTTGAAATATAACATCAATATGTGAGCAGCACAAGTGTTTACCAGTTATCTCTTCTCTTCTAACATCTGTAGATTTTTTTTATCGTATCCTAACCTAACCTAACCTAACCTAACATTAAGCAACCTAGCCCAACCTAACCTAATCTAACCTAACATTAAGTAACCTAGCCCAACCTAACCTAACCTAACATTAAGTAACCTAGCCCAACCTAACCTAACCTAACATTAAGTAACCTAGCCCAACCTAACCTAATCTAACCTAACATTAAGTAACCTAGCCCAACCTAACCTAACCTAACATTAAGTAACCTAGCCCAACCTAACCTAACCTAACATTAAGTAACCTAGCCCAACCTAACCTAATCTAACCTAACATTAAGTAACCTAGCCCATCCTAACCTAATCTAACCTAACATTAAGTAACCTAGCCTAATCTAACCTAGCCTAACCTAACTTAAACTAATCTAGCCTAATATAACCTAACCAAACCTAACCCAACCTAGCCTAGTCTAACCTAACCTAGTCTCACCTAACCTAGTCTCACCTAACCTAGTCTCACCTAACCCAGTCTAGTCTAACCCAACCTAACCTAACCTAAGCTAGTCTAACCTAACCTAGTATAACCTAACCTAGTCTAACCTAACGCAACCTAGTCTAACCTAACCTTGTCTAACCTAACCTAACCTTGTCTAACCTAACCTGATCTAGCCTAGTTTAACCTCACCTAACCTCGTCTATCCTAACCTAACCTAGTCTAATCTAAGGAAACCTAACCAAACCTAAGCCAACCTAACCCAACCTAACCTAGTCTAACCTAACGTAACCTAGTCTAACCTAAAAAACCATACCCCCGGCCGGGATTGAACCCGCGGTCATAGAGTCTCAAAACTCCAGCCCGTCGCGCTAACCACTAGACCAGCTAGCCACAATAAGATTCATCCAACTAGGTATATTTCTACACCATAGGAAGGTTAGCACAGGCACCTCTGTGACCACAAATGCAAGTTTTTACAGACGAATCTCCAGCTAGCGTGGCCGTGACGAACTCTAGCTCAAGTCCCTTCACTGCCGTCAACATGACTTAAGAAATCGTAATGACACGATTGCAAATAAACCATACCCCCGGCCGGGATTGAACCCGCGGTCATAGAGTCTCAAAACTCCAGCCCGTCGCGCTAACCACTAGACCAGCTAGCCACAATAAGATTCATCCAACTAGGTATATTTCTACACCATAGGAAGGTTAGTTGGATGAATCTTATTGTGGCTAGCTGGTCTAGTGGTTAGCGCGACGGGCTGGAGTTTTGAGACTCTATGACCGCGGGTTCAATCCCGGCCGGGGGTATGGTTTATTTGCAATCGTGTCATTACGATTTCTTAAGTCATGTTGACGGCAGTGAAGGGACTTGAGCTAGAGTTCGTCACGGCCACGCTAGCTGGAGATTCGTCTGTAAAAACTTGCATTTGTGGTCACAGAGGTGCCTGTGCTAACCTTCCTATGGTGTAGAAATATACCTAGTTGGATGAATCTTATTGTGGCTAGCTGGTCTAGTGGTTAGCGCGACGGGCTGGAGTTTTGAGACTCTATGACCGCGGGTTCAATCCCGGCCGGGGGTATGGTTTATTTGCAATCGTGTCATTACGATTTCTTAAGTCATCTAGTCTAACCTAACCTAACCTTGTCTAACCTAACTTAACCTTGTCTAACCTAACCTGATCTAGCCTAGTTTAACCTCAAATAACCTCGTATATCCTAACCTAACCTAGTCTAATCTAAGATAACCTAACCAATCCTAACCCAACCTAGCCTAGTCTAACCTAGCCTAGTCTAACCTAACCTAGTCTCACCTAACCCAGTCTAGTCTAATCCAACCTAACCTAACCTTAGCTAGTTTAACCAAACCTAGTATAACCTAGTCTAACCTAACTAACCTTGTCTAACCTAACCTAACCTTGTCTAACCTAACCTGATCTAGCCTAGTTTAACCTCACCTAACCTCGTCTATCCTAACCTAACCTAGTCTAATCTAACATAACCTAACCAAACTTAACCTAACCTAGCCTAGTGTAACCTAACCTAGCCTAGTGTATCCTAACCTAGCCTAGTCTAACCTTACCTAACCAAACCTACCCAAGTCTAGCTTAGCCTAACCTAACCTAAACCTAGTCTAAATTTAGCCAAGTTTAGCCTATTCTAACCTAACCTAGTCTAACCCAACCTAATCAAATCTAACCTAACCTAATGTAACCTAACCTCGTGTATCCTAACCTAACCTAGTCTAACCTAACCTAACCAAACCTAATCCAACCTAGCCTAGTCTAACCTAACCTAGCCTAGTCTAACCTATCCTAGTCTAACCTAACTTAGCCTAACCTAGCCTAGTCTAACCTAATCTAATGCAACCTAGTCTAACCTAACCTAATTTAACCTAACATAGCCTAGTCTAACCTAACCTAACATAGCCTAGCCTAACCTAACCTAACATAACCTAGTCTAACCTACATTAACCTAACCTAGTCTAACCTAACCAAACCTACCCAAGTCTAGCTTAGCCTAACCTAACCTAAACATATCTAAATTTAACCAAGTTTAGCCTATTCTAACTTAACCTAGTCTAACCCAACCTAATCAAATCTGACTTAACCTAGAGTAACCTAACCTAACCTAACCTAGTCTAACCAAACCTAATATAATCTAATCTAACCTCGTGTATCCTAACCTAACCAAACCTAACCCAACCTAGCATAGTCTAACCTAACCTATCCTAGTCTAACTTAACCTAACCTAGCCTATTCTAACCAAACCTAGTCTAACCTAACCTAGTTTAACCTAACCTAGCCTAGTCTAACGTAACCTAACATAGCTTAGTCTAACCTAACCTAACATAACCTAGTCTAACCTACATTAACCTAACCTAATCTAAGCTAACCTAACCAAACCTACCCAAGTCTAGCTTAGCCTAAACTAACCTAAACATATCTGATCGCGGGTTCGATCCCCGCCCTTGGTATTTTTTTTAAACATCTAAATTTAGCCAATTCTAGCCTATTCTAACCTAATCTAGTCTAACTTAACGAAACTAAATCTAGCTAAGTCCAGCCTAACCTAACCTAACCTAGTCTAGTCTAACCTAACCTAACTTATACTAATTTAACCTAACTTAATCTAGTGTAACGTAACTTAAACTAGCCTAGCTTAATCTAACCTAACCTAGCCTAGCCTAATCTAAGCTATTCTAACGTAACCTATTGTGAGGGAAAAGTTCAACAGATAGGAGTATCGAGCAAGTATATGGTAACAATAGTTTGATTGCCGGCTACTTGTTAAGGTAGGGGAAGTCTAGCTCCCGCTATCTCCCCCCCTTTTTCCTCCACCCCGACAGTGATAGTTTGATTGCCGGCTGCTTGTTAAGGTAGGGTAAGTCTAGCTCCCGCTATCTCCCCCCCCCCCCGGAAGGTGACGTGTGGAGCTCCGGTCCAAACAGTAATCACTCGACTCACAGCTCCCAGCACAACTGTAAGTACAAGCCTCTGCTCCTATTCTAGTGGACTTATTGGTTGAAAGCTTCACTTTTGACCAATAATAAACTTAGTCCTTTCAGCCTTGATCTCCATGTTATATGTTTTAATAATCACCACGTCTTTTAGATATTGTACTTATCAGGGAGAGTGATTTCTTAAGCAGTGGGAAACCTGTCTCTTTCCAGCTTGGAATGACAGATCGGGTCACCTGCCAACCAACGAGAAGTATTGAAGGAGACGGACTAACGTCCCGAGACGTCACTCACTGACTTACCTACCTGATGTACTGTACGCCACCGCAGGACATAACCCCTCATCTTTGCAGTGGTAAAGAACCTGCGTTCCTGTCATCTGGACTGACTATTCAAAGCTATAGACTCTGTGAAGAACTAGTCGTTGGGTTGTCACCAACACCTGTGACCCCCCCCCCCCTTTCACACATCAGTAACGGCTGCACTTTCTACAAGACGGTGTCAACATCAACCAGACACCCCAGATTACTTATGTACATAAGCTTTGAATTCTAATGTAATTTTTTCATTTCATTTTTCATTTTTCTTTCAAATAGGATACACATTCATGTTTCACTGTTTTATATTTGCATTAATTATTAATAAAGTGTTTATCTTTGTGAATTATTAATTCTTTTTCTGTTCATTAATTTTCCTGAGGAGGAGCCAGCCTTGGTAATACTGTCTGAAGTTGTTACAGGGCTGAGTAAGCCTTCACACTTATTCTAACCCAACGTAAGCTAGCCTAACCTAACCCAAACTAACCTAACCTAATCAAACCTAGCTAAGTCTAACCTAACCTAACCTAGGCTAACCTAACCTTACCTAGTCTCACCTAATCTTGCCTAGTCTAACATCAACTATCCTCGTCTAATCTAACCTAATCTAGTCTACCCTAACCTAACTATACCAAACCAAACTTAGCCTAACCTAACCTAGTCTAACCTAATGTAACCTAGTCTAATCTAACTTAACCTAGCCTTATCTCACTTAAACTAATCTAACGTAACCTAACCTAGTCTAACCTAACCTAAGTCAGCCTAGTCTAACCTATCCTAGTCTAGCCTAACCTAACGTTACGTATTCTAACGTAACCTAGGTCTAATCTAAATTAACCTAGCCTAGTCTAACTTAACATAGTCTAACCTTACCTAACCTAGCATAGTCTAATATATCCTCGTCTAACTAAACCTAACCCAGTGTAACCCAGCCAAACCTAACCTATCCTTGTCTAAACTAATGTAACCTAGTCTAATCTAACCTGACTTAACCTAGCCTTACCAAGTCTAACCAAGCCTACCCTAACCTAGTTTAACCTAACTTAACATAGTCTAGTCTAATCTAACATATCCTAGTCCAATCTAGCCTAACATAGCCTAGTCTAACCTAACCTAGTCTAACCTAAAATAACAAAACCTACCCAAGTCCAGCCTAACCTAACTTAGTCTATCCTAACCTAGTCTCACCTAACCTAGTCTTATTTAACCTAATTTGACCTATTCTAAACTAGTCTAACCAAATCTAATCTAACTAAAACTAACCTAACCTAGCTTAGTCTAACCTAATCTACCATACCGTGTTCTAACCTAGTCTGACCAAACCCAGTTTATTCTATCCTAACGTATTTCAACCTAGTCTAACCAAACTAAACCTAACCTAACTTAAACTAACCTAACCTAGTCTAGCCAAACATTAACAACACATTGACAACACGCTGACAACATTGTTTTATGCTGACAAAATTAACATTGACTACATGCTGACAGCCTTAACAATACACTAGAAACACGCGGGCAACATTAACATCACGCTGACAACATTATCAACAAGCTGACAACATGCTGACAACATTAGCAACTCACTGACAATAGGTGGGCAACATTAACACCAAGCTGACAACATTATCAATAAACTGACAACACGCTGACTACACTGACAACACGCTGCCAACATGAACAACACACTGACAACTTCGACAACTCGCTGACAACATTGACAACACGTTGACAACATTGACAACACGCTGACAACATTGACAACACACTGACAACATCGACAACACACTGACAACATCGACAACACGCCGACAACATTGACAACACGCTGACAACACGCTGACAACATTGACAACACACCGACAACATTGGCAACACAAACAACACACTGACAACATCGACAACACGCTGACAACTTTGACAACACGCTGGCAACATCGACGACACGTTGACATCAACAACACGTTGACAACATCGACAACACGTTGACAACATCGACAACACGCTGGCAACATCGACGACACGTTGACATCAACAACACGTTGACAACATCGACAACACGTTGACAACATCGACAACACGCTGACAACATCGACAACACGCTGACATCACGCTTGCATTTAGCATTTTTCAAGAATCCATATATTTTTTCGGTGTGAAATGGGTTAGTCATCAGAGCCTGGCTGAGTGAAGACGGCGGTAAGTGAATTTAGATGAGCACCATCACTAATTACCTTAGTGAGTTTATCGTCGCCATTAGGTGAGGAAATTAATTAGCAAGATATGACTGATGAATGTGTTGACTACAGCCTCAGCTGCTGTCTTGACGTGTGTGTGTGTGTGTGTGTGTGTGTGTGTGTGTGTTAGTGTGTGTGTGTGTGTACTCACCTAGTTGTGGTTACAAGGGTAGAATCACAGCTCCTGGCCCCGCCTCTTCACTGGTCGCTACTGGGTAACTTTCCTTGCTCCATGAGCTTTATCATACCTCTTAAATTCTTAAAGCTATGTATGGATCCTGCCTCCACTATATCACTTTCCAGACTATTCCACTTCCTGACAACTCTGTGACCGAAGAAATGCTTCCTAGCATAACTGTCATTCATTTGAGTCTTCAACTTCCAATTGTAACCCCCTTGTCGCTGTGTCCCATCTCTGGAACATCTTATCTCTGCCCAGCTTGTCGATTCCTCTCAGCATTTTATATGTAGTTATTATGTCCCCTCCCCCACGTCTCTCCTCTCAACCACTGTCATGTCGATTTCCCTTAACCTCTCTTCGTAGGACATGATCCTTAGCTCCGGGACTAGTCTTATTGCAAATCTTTGCACATTCTCTAATTTCCTGACGTACTTGCCCAGGTGTTGGTTCCGAAATGGTGCTGCATACTCCAAAATGGGCCTGACGTACATGGTGTATAGAGTTCTGAATGACTCCTTACTGAGATGTTGGAAATCTATTCCTAGGTTTGTTAGTCCCCCATATGCTGCAGTAGTTTGGTTGATGTGAGCTTCAGGAAATATGTTCGGTATTATAACTCAGCACAAGATCCTTTTCCTAGAGTGAGGTTTGTAGTCTTTGGCCCCTTAGGCTGTCTGCGGTCTTCTTTGACCTTCCACGATCTTCATGGCTTTGCACTTTGCATGAGGGTTGAACTCCAGCAGCCAGTTGCTAAACCAGGCCAGTAATCTACCCAGATCCCTTTGTAGTCCTACCTGGTCCTCCTCAGACTGAATTCTCTTCATTAACTTCACATCGTCTGCAAACAGAGACGCTTCTGGGTCTATTTCGTCACGTCGTTTACATATACCAGAAACAGCACGGGTCCTAGAACTGACCCCCGTGGAACCCCTCTTGTTACAGGCGCCCACTCCGACACCTTGTCACGTACCATGATTCGCTGTTGCCTTCCTGTCAGGTATTTTCTGATCCATTGCAGTGCCTTCCCTGTTATACCTGAATGGTCCTTCAGCTTTTGCACTAATCTCTTGTGTGGAACTGTGTCAATAGCCTTTTTATAGTCCAAAAAATGCAATCTTCCCACCCCTCTCTCTTACTCTCGTCACCTTGTTATAGGACTCCATGAGGTTCCAGACACAGGATTTCCCGTCCCTGAATCAGTGCTGGTTGTCGCAGATGAGCTCATTCCTTTCTGGTGCTCCAACACTCTTCTGATAATCTTCTCCATGACTTTGTGTTTGCGTGTGTATGCGGGTGTGTGTGTGTGTGTGTTGTGTTCTTATTTATTTTTACCTATTTGTGGTTGCAGGTGTCAAATCACAGCTCCTGGAACCGCCTCTTCGCTGGTCGCTACTGGTCCACTCTCTCCCTGCTCCATAAGCTTCCGTATATCTTCTTAATGTTCTGTATGGATCCTGCCTTCATTACATCACTCACCAGATTGTTCCACTTCCTGACAACTCTACGACTGAAGAAATACTTCCTAACATCCCTGAGACTTATCTGAAGCTTCTGCTTTTAACTGTGACCCCTATTTGTTGCGTCCCTCTCTGAAACATCCTGACCTAGCCTATCCACTTAGTAAATTCCTCTAAGTATTTTGTAAGTTATCATATCCCCTCCCATCTCTCCTGCCCTCCAGTGTCGTCAGGTCGATCTCCCTTAACCTCTCCTTGTTGTACATACTCCTTAGCTCTGGGACTAGTCTTGTTGAAAGCCTTTTCACTTTCTCTAATATGACGCGCTTGACCAGGTGTGGGTTCCATTCTGGTGCTTCATACTCCAAAATGGGCCTGACGTAAACGGTGTTACAGAGTCCTCAGCGGTTCCTTACTGAGGTATCGAAATGCTATTCTTAGGTTTGCAAGGCGCCCATATGCTGGAGCAGTTATTTGGTTGATGTGCGCCTCAGATGTGCTCGGTATTATGCTCACCCCAAGAACCCTTTCCTTGAGTGAAGTTTGTAGTCTTTCGCCCCCATAGCCTTCCTAATTCAACATGACTTTGCACTTGACGGGGATTGAACTCCAGGAGCCAGTTGCTGGACCAGGCTTGCAGTCTCTCCAGATCCTTTCATAGTCCTGCCTGATCCTTACTCGAATTCTCTGCATTAGCTTCACGTCGCCTGCAAACAGGGACACCTTTGAATCTATCCCTTCCATCATGTCATTCACATGATGGAAGGGATAGATTCACCGGCCCAAGGACTGACTCTATGGGACGCCGCTCGTTATAGGCGCCTACTCTGACAGTTCGTCATGTACCTTCACTACTGCAGTAGGTCTGTGACACAGGATTTCCTTTCTCTGAAACCGTGCTTTCCATCGTGTATAAGCAAATTTCTTTCTCGGTGTTCTACCATTCTTTCCTTACTAAACTTCTCCAAGATTTTGCATGCTATACATAACAATGACACTTGTCTGTAGTTTAGTAATACCAGTCTGTCTCCTTTCGTAAAGATTGGGATTACTGTTCCGGTCTTTCACACCTCAGGTAGTTGCCCACTTTCGATAGATGTGTAGATGGATGTGTACCTCTGGTCCTTCTCTCAAGACCCACTGAATGATGATGTCCGGTCCCATCGCATATGAGGTATCTATTTACATCATCCTTGGTTGTGTGTAGTGCGTCCAGCACTTACTGCTGTATCCTACCGCTCCGGTTTACTGGAGTCCATTCTGTCTTCGCTGAAAATACATCCTTAAATCTCGTGTTTAGATCTATTTTCCTGGGTTCTTCTTCTATACTTTTTCCATTCTTTAGCTCACTTAGCTTTGGCTTCTCTAGACTTGGGTGAACCAAGAGCTCGTTCTGCTTTACCCATTGTTTCTGTTGTCCTTGGGTACGACCCTCTCCTCTGCCTCTTTGCATTTTGTGGTCTCGTATTCCATTATTTGATTTGCAGTTTTGCCCACCAGTCTCTTTCCCATTATACCGTGAGTGTGTGTACTCACCTAGTTGTGGTTGCAGGGGTCGAGTTATAGCTCCTGGACCCGCATCGTCACTGGTCGCTACTGGGTCACTCTTCCTGCTCCATGAGCTCTACCATACATTTTCTTAAAGCTATGTATGGATCCTGTCTCCACTACATCACTTCCCAGACTACTCCACTTAGTGACAACTCTGTGACTGAAGAAATACTTCCTAACGTCCCGGTGATTCATCTGAATCTTCAGCTTCCAACTGTGACTCCTTGTTACTGTCCCCCATCTTTGGAACATCCTTCTCTGTCCAAACCATACCCCCGGCCGGGATTGAACCCGCGGTCATAGAGTCTAGTGGCTAACGCGACTGGCTGGAGTTTTGAGACCCTATGACCGCGGGTTCAATCCCGGCCGGGGGTATGGTTTGTTTGCAATCGTGTCATTACGATTTCTCTGTCCACCTTGTCAATTTCTCTCAGTATTTTATATGTTATCATGTCCCCCCTATCTCTCCTGTCCTCCCGTGTCGTCAGGCTGATTTCCCTTAACGTCTCCTCGTAGGACATACCCCTTAGCTCCGGGACTAGTCTTGTTGCAAACCTTTACACTTTCACTAGTTTCCTTACGTGTTTGGCTATTTGCGGGCTCCAAACTGGTGCTGTATACTTCAATATAGACCTAACGTACACGGTATACAGCGTCCCGAATGATTCCTTGCTGAGGTATCGGAATGCTGTTTATAGGTTTGCTCGGCGCCCGTATGCTGCAGCAGTTATTTAAAAACATAAGAAAGAAGAACACTGCAACAGGCCTACTGGCCTATGCGAGGCAGGTCCAATTTTCCTACCAGCTTAAGCCAATGCCTTGACCTAGTCATGTCAGTCACATTCACTTAAGGAAGGAGCACGGTATCCGATCTAGTAGCACAAGCTAGTCAGGTCAAACTCAGACCCACTCACACCCACCCATGTATTTATCCAACCTATTTTTAAAACTAAACAACGTCTCAGCTTCTATAACTGTACTCGGGAGTTTGTTCCACTCATCCACAACTCTATTACTAAACCAGTGCTTTCTTATATCCTTCCTGAATCTGAATTTTTCCAATTTAAAACAATTGCTGCGAGTCCTGTCTGTGTTAGATATTTTTAGCACGCTATTTACATCCCCTTTATTAATACCTGTTTTTCCATTTAAACACCTCAGTCATATCTTCCCTAATTCTTCGCCTTTCTAGAGTGCAGATTCAGGGCCTCAGTCTATCCACATAGGGAAGATTTCTGATACATGGGATCAACTTCGAACGTTTTCCAGTGCATTTATACCCATTCTGTGTGACCAGAACTGTGAAGCATAATCTAAATGAGGTCTAACCAAAGATATATAGAGTTAAAGAACAACCTGAGGACTTCTATTATTTATACTTCTTGCTATGAAGCCAAGGATTCTGTTAGCTTTATTGCAAACACTAATGTACTGTTTTCTTGGTTTTAGATTACTACTAACTAGAACTCCTAAATCCTTTTCGCAATCGGTAATATTAAGATCTACATTATTTAGTTTATATGTGGCATGGTTATTTTCCTGTTCAACATTTAGAACTTTGCATTTGTCTATATTAAACTGCATCTGCCACTTCTCCGACCACTGCGTCAGTCTATTCAAATCATCCTGGAGTGCTCTAATGTCCTCATTAGAATGAATTGGACGGCCTATTTTGGTGTCATCAGCAAATTTGCTTATATCGCTTTTTATTCCCTCAGCTATGTCGTTTATGTAGATTGTGAACAAAAAGGGACCCAACACTGACCCCTGTGGAACACCGCTTGTGACGTGCCCCCATTCTGATTTCTCACCATTAATGCAAACTCTTGCTGCCTATATGCCAAGCATAGCTCTACCCCGAAAAAAATTTCTCCTCCTATTCCGTGTGCCTTAACTTTTCTCAATAGTCTCTGATGTTGAACTCTAACGAAAGCCTTACTGAAGTCCATATACACAGTATCATATTCATTACCATGATCTACCTCCTCAAATACCTTAGTGAAGATAGTAAATTCGTGAAACAGGAACGTCCCTTTGTTAAACTGTGCTGAGATTTTTTAATCAGTTTATGCCTTTTAAGATGGCTACGAATTGTTTCGGCAATTATTGATTCCATATATTTACCAACTATGGAAGTAAGGCTTATTGGTCTATAGTTCGAAGCTAAGGACCTGTCACCTGCCTTGTAAATAGGTATTACATTTGCCATTTTCCACGTGTCTGGTACTATGCCAGGTTGTAGTGAAATATTGAAAAGATTAGACAAAGGTATGCTAAGCTCCTCTTTACATTCCTTTAAAACCCTTGCAACCAGCTCATCATGGCCTTTGAATTTGTTAGGTTTTTATTTCTCTATTTGTCTGAGGACCATGTCACTAGTTACCCTAATCGTCCAGCTCTACATAATTTATTATTTCTAGAATTTCGTTAGTATCTTCCTGAGTAAAATCTGAAAGGAAGTAGGTATTGAAAAGTTCACACATTTCCTTATCACTGTCAGTGATCTGACCAGAGTTACTCTTAAGTAGGCCTATCTTGTCCCTAATCTTACTTCTGTAAACCTGAAAGAACCCTTTTGGGTCAGTCTTTGAATCTCTTGCGACCTTAGCCCCTTAATCCCTTTTTGCTTTTCTTATTCCTTTTTTTATTTCTCTTACTGAATATATTGATTTC
Source organism: Cherax quadricarinatus (assembly GCF_038502225.1). NCBI lineage: Eukaryota > Metazoa > Arthropoda > Malacostraca > Decapoda > Parastacidae > Cherax > Cherax quadricarinatus. The sequence goes on along the minus strand of NC_091323.1, from coordinate 5,604,173 downwards.
TTAACTGCTCTCCCCCTCTTTTGATACGCCTATATATGCCTTTCTTATGACCAAAGAGATGTTTTAGTCTATTGTTTATCCACTTGGGGTCATTTTCGTTACATCTAATTTCCCTATTCGGGACATAAGTCGTCTGGGCAGCTAGCACTATTCTCTGAAATATTTCATATTGGCAACCAACCGTACGTACCTGATACATAGTAAGGTCCTCCGAATTTAGCCCACGCAGGTAATTTCTCATACCCTTGAAGTCGGCCATGCGTATATCTGGGTCAATGACTTGATTGCAGTTATCTGGGTAATTCCATATATTGAAACTAAGTGATTTGTGATCACTTTCCCCAAGCTCATCATTAACCTCAAGATTATTAACTAGTGATTGTTGGCAAGAACCAAGACTAGCAGATTGTTTCTTCTAGTTGGTTCTGTCACAAACTGTTTTATAAAGCAGTCTTCAACCGTATCAAGAAAGTCACTAGACTCAAGATTTCCTGTCACATTGTTCCAACCAATTTGTCTAAGGTTAAAATCTCCCATTAACACAACATTTTCATACGTAGATGCCTTGTGAATTTCACCCCATAGCAGCCTGCCACACTTTCTATCAAGGTTTGGAGGCCTATAAATCACACCCAAAATTAATTTTTCACGCCCTTCGAGAAACTGTAGCCAAACAGATTCTGTGTTCGATGTTTCTAATCTTGTATCTTGTCTAACACAACAATTTAAATTATCTCTGACATACATCGCCACTTTTTATGTCAGATACAGAGAAGAATAAATATGGAGACAGCAGCAGTAGTAGCGAGGTAAATCTGATATGATCAGTCCGTCAACCTTGGAGAAGTTTTTGAGGTTATCAGTCCCTCAGCCTGGAGAAGAGTTCAGCTCCATAGTCTGGAAAAATGTGACACTGAAACATGAGAATGAATCTTTTAGCGCTCCATCATTCTTGCTGTCTTGCTTCTACTAGTAGTCTCCGCCTACTGCAACGTCATCCAGATTTTACACGTCATCCTCACATTATTCCAGAGTATGGATCTAAACTCTTCTCCAGTCTTTGGGACTGACCACCCCAGGAACTCTGTCAAGGTTGATAGACTGATCACATTATCTTTACCTCGCCATTACTGCTGCTGTCTCCATATTTATTCTCCTCTTTATTTGACTGAAGAAGCATACCAAGTAGGCGAAACATTCCAAAAATAAAGATACCCTAGTGTTGCATGTATGTATTACTCGTCTACTTCCAGGGCAACGAACCCTATGAGATCTCTCCCTGGGTCTTGATAGAAGGAGCAGAAGCTCTCTGTGATCTGCTAGACACAATCCTCTTCAAGTCAGTCAACAAAGAACACCCACAAGAGATGTGGAAGATATCAAATGTAATACTGGTATTTAAGAATGGAGAAATAGACAATATTAAACCAAAGGCTGTTATCCCTGCCATGCTTAGTATGCAGGTTAATGGAGATGATAATCGGGAGAAGTGTGGTGGAGGATCTGGAAAGCATTGTGCTTATAAACAATAACCAGCACGGCTTTATAAACTATAAATCATGTCTCACATACCTACAATAATAGAGGAAGGAGAGAAAGGGATGGGAAGATTGCATATTTTTGGACAGAAGAGTTTTGACACAGTTCCACACAAGAGACCGGAACATAAGCTAGAGGAACAGACAGCAATAATAAGAAAGGCACAACACTGGGTCAAGAAATACTTAATAATTATCAGGAAGGAAACAACAAGTGACTGTCCGAGAAAAAACATTGAAATGTGTGCATTGGACTAGTGAGGTTCCACAAGGATCATTACTATTCCCGGAACAATTTCGCGAATTCGCTGCTTTCTAGGTACTCCACTTCTCTCATCCTGATTATCTTCTCCATAACCTGACAAACTATGTATGTCAGTGATAACATCCTGTAGTGTACCGCTGTGTTCCCTTTCACGTAAATGACGTGACGAAAAGATGTAGTTAGAGGTGTTCCTATTCGCAGTTTATTTGAAATTATCGTAAATACAAGTAAGTGAGGACCAGGAAAAACTACGAATGTGTTTGGGCAAACTGCAGGGATAGTCTGACAAGAAGCTTATAGTGTAAAGGTAAGAAGATTGCGGATAGGCAAAGAAGACCGCGAACGGAGTACAGGTTCGAGTGGCAAAGGCTCCAAACCTCATCCAAGGAGAAGACCTCGGAGTAAACATTGTAGTAAGTATATCACTTGAGGTGCACAGGAACTGAATTACTGCTGCTGCAAATGCATGTCTGGGAAATCTAAGATTAGCTTCCTGAAACCAAATCAAGAATAGAGTATGCAACACAAGTGTCGAACTCCCATATCGTGAAGAATATACAAAAGTTGCAAAAAGTGCATAGGTTTGCAACGATCATAGTCCTGGAGCTAAGGGGTGCGTGTTATGAAAAGAGATTCAGGGAGTTAAATCTGATGTAACTAGAGGAAAGACGGAGTAGGAGTGATGCGATAAGAATGTACAAAATACTGAGGGGGAATAATTAATAAAGTGGACAGTGATTGATTGTACGAGAGGCGGGAAACATGAACACGAGGGCACAGCTGCAAGATGGTTACACAGATGAGTCACAGGGATGTTAGGAGATATGTTTTCAAGCTAGAGTAGTCTAGAAGAACGACCTGGACAGTAGCGTGGTAGAGGTTAGAACCATACATAGTTGTAAGATATACGATAAGGCACTCAAAGCTAGAAGCTGTGGATCGACGCATGGAACCACTTAACGGTGAGTACACAAACATTTACACAGGGATGTTAGGAAGTATTTCTTCAGACACAGAGTAGTTAGGAAGTGGAATAGTTTGGGAAGCGATGTAGTGGTGACAGGATCCATTCATAGCTTCATGCAGAGGTATGATAAAGCTAATGGTGCAGGGAGAGTAACCCAGTAGCGGCCAGTAAAGTGGCGGGAACAAGAACTGTAAATCGACCCCTGCAACCACAATTATGTGAGTACACGGAGAATTTCCACGTTACCGCCTACGGTACACCGATACATTTACAAGGAATTCATTGAATGTAATATAATCTTGGGAAAAAAATTCTTACACACTGGCAAATTCTTTTTCCAGAAGAAGACCTTCTTACTTAAAACTTCGCGTATTACACTCATGCAAGATGCATGAATCATGTTTCCAAGTAAACTAGTTTAGAGGCACTCATAAACGTGCTCAGGAAATGGAAAATAAATACCTTGGAGAAAATCTGGCTTCGTCAGCGCCTCTGCCAGGAGGGTAAATCTTCTTCACAACGAAAATTTAATAATCTTCAGAACTTATCTTTAAATAAAGTTAATCCCAGTTTCATAAGACCGTCCCGAAACTTAAGCAGAATATATATATATATATATATATATATATATATATATATATATATATATATATATATATATATATATATATATATATATATATATATATATATATATATATATATATATATATATATATATATATATATATATATATATATATATATATATATATATATATATATATATATATATATATATATATATATATTTTATTTTATTATCACACTGGCCGATTCCCACCAAGGCAGGGTGGCCCGAAAAAGAAAAACTTTCACCATCATTCACTCCATCACTGTCTTGCCAGAAGGGTGCTTTACACTACAGTTTTTAAACTGCAACATTAACACCCCTCCTTCAGAGTGCAGGCACTGTACTTCCCATCTCCAGGACTCAAGTCCGGCCTGCCGGTTTCCCTAAACCCCTTCATAAATGTTACTTTGCTCACACTCCAACAGCACGTCAAGTATTAAAAACCATTTGTCTCCATTCACTCCTATCAAACACGCTCACGCATGCCTGCTGGAAGTCCAAGCCCCTCGCACACAAAACCTCCTTTACCCCCTCCCTCCAACCTTTCCTAGGCCGACCCCTACCCCGCCTTCCTTCCACTACAGACTGATACACTCTTGAAGTCATTCTGTTTCGCTCCATTCTCTCTACATGTCCGACCCACCTCAACAACCCTTCCTCAGCCCTCTGGACAACAGTTTTGGTAATCCCGCACCTCCTCCTAACTTCCAAACTACAAATTCTCTGCATTATATTCACACCACACATTGCCCTCAGACATGACATCTCCACTGCCTCCAGTCTTCTCCTCGCTGCAACATTCATCACCCACGCTTCACACCCATATAAGAGCGTTGGTAAAACTATACTCTCATACATTCCCCTCTTTGCCTCCAAGGACAAAGTTCTTTGTCTCCACAGACTCCTAAGTGCACCACTCACTCTTTTTCCCTCATCAATTTTATGATTCACCTCATCTTTCATAGACCCATCAGCTGACACGTCCACTCCCAAATATCTGAATACGTTCACCTCCTCCATACTCTCTCCCTCCACTCTGATATCCAATCTTTCATCACCTAATCTTTTTGTTATCCTCATAACCTTACTCTTTCCTGTATTCACCTTTAATTTTCTTCTTTTGCACACCCTACTAAATTCATCCACCAATCTCTGCAACTTCTCTTCAGAATCTCCCAAGAGCACAGTGTCATCAGCAAAGAGCAGCTGTGACAACTCCCACTTTGTGTGTGATTCTTTATCTTTTAACTCCACGCCTCTTGCCAAGACCCTCGCATTTACTTCTCTTACAACCCCATCTATAAATATATTAAACAACCACGGCGACATCACACATCCTTGTCTAAGGCCTACTTTTACTGGGAAAAAATTTCCCTCTTTCCTACATTCTCTAACTTGAGCCTCACTATACTCGTAAAAACTCTTCACTGCTTTCAGTAACCTACCTCCTACACCATACACTTGCAACATCTGCCACATTGCCCCCCTATCCACCCTGTCATACGCCTTTTCCAAATCCATAAATGCCACAAAGACCTCTTTAGCCTTATCTAAATACTGTTCACTTATATGTTTCACTGTAAACACCTGGTCCACACACTCCCTACCTTTCCTAAAGCCTCCTTGTTCATCTGCTATCCTATTTTCCGTCTTACTCTTAATTCTTTCAATTATAACTCTACCATACACTTTACCAGGTATACTCAACAGACTTATCCCCCTATAATTTTTGCACTCTCTTTTATCTCCTTTGCCTTTATACAAAGGAACTATGCATGCTCTCTGCCAATCCCTAGGTACCTTACCCTCTTCCATACATTTATTAAATAATTGCACCAACCACTCCAAAACTATATCCCCACCTGCTTTTAACATTTCTTTCTTTATCCCATCAATCCCAGCTGCCTTACCCCCTTTCATTTTACCTACTGCCTCACGAACTTCCCCCACACTCACAACTGGCTCTTCCTCACTCCTACAAGATGTTATTCCTCCTTGCCCTATACACGAAATCACAGCTTCCCTATCTTCATCAACATTTAACAATTCCTCAAAATATTCCCTCCATCTTCCCAATACCTCTAACTCTCCATTTAATAACTCTCCTCTCCTATTTTTAACTGACAAATCCATTTGTTCTCTAGGCTTTCTTAACTTGTTAATCTCACTCCAAAACTTTTTCTTATTTTCAACAAAATTTGTTGATAACATCTCACCCACTCTCTCATTTGCTCTCTTTTTACATTGCTTCTCCACTCTCTTAACCTCTCTCTTTTTCTCCATATACTCTTCCCTCCTTGCATCACTTCTACTTTGTAAAAACTTCTCATATGCTAACTTTTTCTCCCTTACTACTCTCTTTACATCATCATTCCACCAATCGCTCCTCTTCCCTCCTGCACCCACTTTCCTGTAACCACAAACTTCTGCTGAACACTCTAACACTACATTTTTAAACCTACCCCATACCTCTTCGACCCCATTGCCTATGCTCTCATTAGCCCATCTATCCTCCAATAGCTGTTTATATCTTACCCTAACTGCCTCCTCTTTTAGTTTATAAACCTTCACCTCTCTCTTCCCTGATGCTTCTATTCTCCTTGTATCCCATCTACCTTTTACTCTCAGTGTAGCTACAACTAGAAAGTGATCTGATATATCTGTGGCCCCTCTATAAACATGTACATCCTGAAGTCTACTCAACAGTCTTTTATCTACCAATACATAATCCAACAAACTACTGTCATTTCGCCCTACATCATATCTGGTATACTTATTTATCCTCTTTTTCTTAAAATATGTATTACTTATAACTAAACCCCTTTCTATACAAAGTTCAATCAAAGGGCTCCCATTATCATTTACACCTGGCACCCCAAACTTACCTACCACACCCTCTCTAAAAGTTTCTCCTACTTTAGCATTCAGGTCCCCTACCACAATTACTCTCTCACTTGGTTCAAAGGCTCCTATACATTCACTTAACATCTCCCAAAATCTCTCTCTCTCCTCTGCATTCCTCTCTTCTCCAGGTGCATACACGCTTATTATGACCCACTTCTCTCATCCAACCTTTACTTTAATCCACGTAATTCTTGAATTTACACATTCATATTCTCTTTTCTCCTTCCATAACTGATCATTTAACATTACTGCTACCCCTTCCTTTGCTCTAACTCTCTCAGATACACCAGATTTAATCCCATTTATTTCCCCTCACTGAAACTCTCCTACCCCCTTCAGCTTTGTTTCGCTTAGGGCCAGGACATCCAACTTCTTTTCATTCATAATATCAGCAATCATCTGTTTCTTGTCATCCGCACTACATCCACGCACATTTAAGCATCCCAGTTTTATAAAGTTTTTCTTCTTCTCTTTTTTAGTAAATGTCTTCAGGAGAAGGGGTTAGTAGCCCATTGCTCCCGGCATTTTAGTCGCCTCATACGACACGCATGGCTTACGGAGGAAAGATTCTTTTCCACTTCCCCATGGACAATAGAAGAAATAAAGAAGAACAAGAGCTATTTAGAAAAAGGAGAAAAACCTAGATGTATGTATATATATATATGCATGTGCGTGTCTGTGAAGTGTGACCAAAGTGTAATATATATATATGTGTATATGTGTATGTAATATAATATGTGTGTATATATATATAAATATATATATATATATATATATATATATATATATATATATATATATATATATATATATATATATATATATATATATATATATATATATATATATATATATATATATGTCGTGCCGAATAGACAGAACTTGCGATCTTGGCTTAAATAGCAACGTTCATCTTGCCATATACGACAAGTGAAAATTTGTGTATGCAATAATTTCGCCAAAATCATTCTGAACCTAACGAAAAAAATATATTTCACTGTGTTTGTTTATTACTAAGTTATTGTAAACAAATCTAAAATATATTTAGTTGGGTTAGGCTAAAATAAATTGTTCTTGTTACAATAAGGTTAGGTAAGATTCTTTTGGTGCAAAATTAAAAATTTTTACATTATCATTAATGAAAAAAATATGTCTTTAAACGTATAAGAGAAAATTTTAGAAAGGACTTAATTTTAAATGAGTTATTGCTAATTGACCAGTTTTACATATTCGGCACGACATATATATATATATATATACATAAATATATATATATATATATATATATATATATATATATATATATATATATATATATATATATATATATATATATATATATATATATATATATATATATATATATATATATATATATATATATATATATATATATATATATATATATATATATATATATATATATATATATATATATATATATATATAGATATAGATATATATATATATATAAATATATATATATATGTCGTGCCGAATAGGCACAACTTGCCATCTTGGCTTAAACAGTAACGCTCATCTTGCCATATAGGACAAGTGAAAATTTGTGTATGCAATAATTTCGCCAAAATCCTTCTGAACTTAACAAAAAAAATATATTTGATTGTGTTTGTTTAGTACTAAATTATTGTAAACGTATTTAAAATATATTTAGTTGGGTTAGGCTAAAATAAATTGCTCTTGTTATAATAAGGTTAGGTAAGTTTTCTAAGATTCTTTTGGTGCAAAATTAAAAATTTTTACATTAACATTAATGAAAAAATATATATCTTTAAACGTATAAAAGAAAATTTTAGAAAGGACTTAATTTTAAATGAGTTCTTGCTAATTGACCAGTTTTACATATTCGGCACGACATATATATATATATATATATATATATATATATATATATATATATATATATATATATATATATATATATATATATATATATATATATATATATATATATATATATATATATATATATATATATATATATATATATATATACATAAGCACGCTGGATAACAGGTATATCTTGCTACTTCTACTTACTATAAAGGCAAAGGGGACAAAAGAGAGTGCAAAAATTATAGGGGGATAAGTCTGTTGAGTATACCTGGTAAAGTGTATGGTAGAGTTATTATTGAAAGAATTAAAAGTAAGACTGAGAATAGGATAGCACATGAACAAGGAGGTTTTAGGAAAGGTAGGGAGTGTGTGGACCAGGTGTTTACAGTGAAACATATAAGTGAACAGTATTTAGATAAGGCTAATGAGGTTTTTGTGGCATTTATGGATTTGGAAAAGGCATATGACAGGGTGGATAGGGGGGCAATGTGGCAGAAGTTGCAGGTGTATGGTGCAGGAGGTACGTTACTGAAAGCAGTGAAGAGTTTATACGAGGATAGTGAGGCTCAAGTTAGAGTATGTAGGAAAGAGAGAGATTATTTCACAGTAAACGTAGGCCTTAGACAAGGATGTGTGATGTCACCATGGTTGTTTAATATATTTATAGATAGGGTTGTAAGAGAAGTAAATGCGAGGGTCTTGGCAAGAGGCGTGGAGTTAAAAGATAAAGAATCACACATAAAGTGGGAGTTGTCACAGTTGCTCTTTGCTGATGACACTGTGCTCTTGGGAGATTCTGAAGAGAAGTTGCAGAGATTGGTGGATGAATTTGGTAGGGTACGCAAAAGAAGAAAATTAAAAGTGAATGCAGGAAAGAGTAAGGTTATGAGGATAACAAAAAGATTAGGTGATGAAAGATTGGATATCAGATTGGAGGGAGAGAGTATGGAAGAGGTGAATGCATTCAGATATTTGGGAGTGGACGTGTCAGCGGATGGGTCTATGAAAGATGAGGGGAATCATAGAATTGATCAGGGGAAAAGGGTGAGTGGTGCACTTAAGAGTCTGTGGAGACAAAGAACTTTGTCCTTGGAGGCAAAGAGGGGAATGTATGAGAGTATAGTTTTACCAACGCTCTTATATGGGTGTGAAGCATGGGTGATGAATGTTGCAGCGAGGAGAAGGCTGGAGGCAGTGGAGATGTCATGTCTGAGGGCAATGTGTGGTGTGAATATAATGCAGAGAGTTCGTAGTTTGGAAGTTAGGAGGAAGTGTGGGATTACCAAAACTCTTGTCCAGAAGGCTGAGGAAGGGTTGTTGAGGTGGTTCGGACATGTAGAGTGAATGGAGCGAAACAGAATGACTTCAAGAGTGTATCAGTCTGTAGTGGAAGGAAGGCGGGGTAGGGGTCGGCCTAGGAAAGGTTTGATGGAGGGGGTAAAGTAGGTTTTGTGTGCGAGGGGCTTGGACTTCCAGCAGGCGTGCGTGAGCGTGTTTGATAGGAGTGAATGGAGACAAATGGTTTTTAATACTTGACGTACTGTTGGAGTGTGAGCAAAGTAACATTTATGAAGTGATTCAGGGAAACCGGCAGGCCAGACTTGAGTCCTGGAGATGTGAAGTACAGTGCCTGCACTCTGAAGGAGGGGTGTTAATGTTGCAGTTTAAAAACTGTAAAGTATCCTTCTGGCAAGATAGTGATGGATTGAATGATGGTGAAAGATTTTCTTTTTCGGGCCACCCTTCCTTGGTGGGAATCGGCCAGTGTGTTAATAATAATAAAAATAATGATTCTCTTTCACTGTTCAGACCACGGAGATTAACTGAATCTCAACGTTAAGGATTAAAGTCTTCCTTACTGATATTCAACGGGTGATCAGCGGCTTCAGTGACTTGCCAGCTGTTGATAAGCTTCAGCTCTAAGATATTAAGTAACCAATCTTGCCATACAATGATTGTATATCTCGTATCTTCAGCAATGAAACCAGGTGATGCTTTTTTCCCTAGTTTGTGCAGCATCAGTAACTGTAAGAAACTGTTAAAGCTTTAGAGGGCATACAACACTTAGTGAATGAACGGTATTTAAGTTTAATAGCAGGAAATGAAAAGAGGATCAGAGTCCTTGAATAAAGGGGAAATCTTATGATACAGGTCTGCTCCCTTGATGGTCGCAAGTAAGTGAGATGGAATCAATGTGGTATCTGAGGTAGAATCAAAGTGGTATCTGAGGTGGAATCAATGTGGTATCTGAGGTGGAATCAGTGTGGTATCTGAGGTGGAATCAAAGTGGTATCTGTGGTGGAATCAAAGTGGTATCTGAGGTGTATCCAAAGTGATATCTGAGGTGAAATCAAGGTGATATCTGTGGTGGAATCAAAGTGGTATCTCAGATGTATCCAAAGTGATATCTGAGGTGGAATCAAAGTGGTATCTGTGGTGTGGTGGAATCAAAGTGGTATTTGAGGTGGAATCAAAGTGATATCTGAGGTGGAATCAAAGTGATATCTGAGATGGAATCAAAATGGAATCTGAAGCGGAATCAAAGTGGAATCTGAAGTGGAATCCAAGTGGTACCAGAAGTGATATCAGAGTGGAATCTGAAGTGGAATCAAAGTGGAATCTGAGGTGGATTTAAAGTGGTATCTGAGGTGGAAACAGGGTATTAACCACGAGGCTGCCTCCCACTGAGTGTCTGTCAGTCGTAAAACATCAACACTAATAATGTCTCAGAGATAATTAAAGTGGAAGAATCTCTCATGATAATTGTTCTCCTTGTGTCGTAGATCTTATTAGCGGTGAAAGTTGTCCACCTGTGATGATGTTCAATTTCCTTTCTGAAATTATATTATTATTATTACTATTATTATCATGGGAGAGTCCGAAATGACATAGGTTCGTGTGTTTAGCTGAGTTTGCCGAGGTAAAGCTCAAGGTTACTTATTCGTTTCTTTTAGTTTGGTTTATCAGGTTTAAACTTCAGCGACTACTTGAGGAACATTAAAACTTCTGGCAACTATAAAATTCCAGTTAGCAATATTTTAGCTCCCTGAACATAGTTGAAAACAAACTCTTTTTTGAATGCTTTAAGAAATATACACATTTTTGTATATATGTCACCGAGATATTTACATCTGTTGGTACATATTTAAGAAGAGATATAGATTTTTTCTTGTACGTATATTCATAGATATATATCCCTCATGAATATACAAAATATATACACGCAGTGTATATATATACACGCTCAGGGGTTGGGTTCCTTATAACTTGGCATATCTGATATATCGTACAAAGGTGGTAAATAACTCATTGTTACCTACCCTGAAATATGGAATTTTATTCGCCAACTGAGCCTAAAATTATATGATTGATGCAATGTTCACCCCAAAGTCCTTCTTGTGTATATATATTCACCTATTTACTCTCCTATTAGTGGTTGCGGGGGTCGATTCACAGCGTCAGTACTGCCTCTTCGCTGGCCAGTACTAGGTCCACTCTCTCCCTGCTCCACGAGCTTTATAGTATCACTTCTTAAAGCTGTATATAGATCATACCTTCATCCCGGTTAGCTGAAGTTCTTTCTGTCTCCACTGAAACTACTTTCTTAAATCTCGTGCTGAGTTCCTCACATAATTCTTTGTTAGTTCACGTGATTTCCCTTCCATCCTCAACCTAATTACCTGGATCTTAACTGTTGTTTTCCTCCTGATGTGGCTGTACAACGGCTTTGAATCAGATGTGACTTGCGATGCTATGTCATTCTCGTATTACTGCTGCCCCCTGTTGCAATGGAACGATATCTATAGACATCTCCTGAGAATACTAAAAGGTCTCTCGCTCTGGCATTCAGTCTGTTTCAGGTTTTTGTAACAAGTTTTCAGAACAAGATGAGGTCTAGTTATCCCTTAATAGTTTTGGGATTACAGCTGGTGATAATAATCCAACGAAATAAAATTTGAGATCTTTAATACAAAGGTGTCTAGGTGGATAATAAGTATTACATAGTTTAGTATACAAGCTCTTTCATCTCTCTTGTAGTACAATACTGAATTGTACATATGGTAATATAGTGCTGAGGGCACTTTCGTAGGGTACAAATTGTGAGTACTCTATTATGATGAGAATACGAATAATACAAATAGATACAAGTGTATGAAGGTATATATGTTGTCAAAGTGTTTGCAATGTCCCAGTAAGACATGACTCGAAATAGACTTAAATAGTGACTGACAGTAAGTCCTCAATCTATCTTCTCTATCATCAAGGTAATCAAAACAGCTTGTTTGTACAAAATAACGAAACATTCGCCAGACATCAATAATGTACCATGCAGCCGCACAGCGTCAGGAACAAGGAGACAATATAACGACGCTAACAAAGACCCATCAGCAGATCCTCTATAAAAGGCATAAAACTCCCTTAATACCGAATATAAGTTTAACATAACCAAATCCCCGACAACGACGGTGCGTAGATGCCACACAAAGTAGGTCAGAAGCTTCAGCTTGGGTCCAGGGTTGAAGAGTGTTTCCACACGACACACCTCTGCAAAACGTCAAAACCACTAAGTCTGAACGAGAAGTACGTTTCGAACTCACCAGCGAAACCATACTTTACGAAAACAGAATCTAAATAACGAACAAACAGCCAGGGACGAGAAAAATTCTGGAGAGATATTTCTCGTAGATGTCGCCCGAAAGATGCTTCCAGGACTAGAAGCAGATGGAGAGAGAGGGAGGTATGAATTGCAAGCCTCACTTCAGATGAGATCACTTGACTCTCCACTGCTACTCCAGTGATGGCACGAAGCATCACCTTACACAAACACGCAAGCACTAGTTAGCAAGGCAGTTTGCGACAGCGGACAACAACTCACAACTCTTCAACAGCGAGCATAGTGAAAAGTGTAGTATGTTACATCCTACCTACATACAGAGCTAATATAATAAGTCAAATAATAATATAAAGCAAGATATTTTCAGTTTAGCTATTAATAAAAAATATAGGCAACATAAAATTACATGAAAAAGCAAAAATATACATAGAATATGCACTATAAACATTGGACTCCATTCAGGGGGTACAATACCCCCCCCCCCTCCTTAAACATGCATATTCATTTCTGGCTAATCTTCTTATTTTCCTGGGTCCTTTGTACTCTGTATTTTTTCCATTCTCTGTGCACTTAGTTTTGGCGTCTCTACACCTCTTGGTGAACTAAGGGCTCATTCTGATATTCATATTGATTCTGTTGCCCTTAGGTACGAACCTCTCCTCCGCCTCTTTGCATCTGCAGTTCATGCATTCCATCATTTAAGTTGCTGTTTTCCCACCAGTTCTCTTTTCTACTGTACCTCAAGCAGGAAATTCCTCATGCCCGTGTAGTCACATCTTTTGTAGTTCGGCATCTCACATCCTACTCATGATGCTTCCCTCTCAGCTTTTAACTCTACAATGTATTCGGAGCTCAGGATCACGTTTTCACTAACTCTGAGGACTCCTTCATATGTGACGTCCTCAGTGTATGAACTAATCAAGATTATGAAGCCAAGGGATGTTGGTTCTTCTCCTCTCCTCTCTTTCTGGTAGTGTCCCTAACATGTTGATTCATGATATTTTTCACCACCACACCATTATCATAGGCTTCCACGTTTCTGGTCCCTAATGGGGCTTCAGGTTTTTCCAGTCAATCTGAGTGTATGTATGTGCTCACCTAATTGTGTTTGCGTGGGTCGAATCATAGCTCCTGGCCCCCGTCTCATCACTGATTGCAATTACGTCCACCCACTCCCTGCTCCATGAGCTTTATCATACCTCTTCTTAAAGCTATGTATGGCTACTGCCTCTATGACTGAAGAAATACTTTCTAACATCTCTGTGACTCATCTGAGTTTTAAATTTCCAGTTGTGACCCCTTGTTGTTATGTCACATCTATGGAACATCCTGTCTCTGTCCATCTTATCAATTTCTCTCAGTATTTTGTATGTTGCCATCATGTCTCAACTATTCCTTCTGTCCTCCAGTGTTGTCAGCTTGAGTTCCCTTAACCTCTTCTCATAGGACAAACCCCTCAGCTCCGGGACTAGTTTTGTTGCAAACCTTTGCACTTTCTCTACCTTTCTCACGTGCTTGGCTAGGTGTGGATTCCAAACTGGTGCTGCATACTCCAGTATAAGCCTAATGTACACGGTGTACAGGGTTCTGAACGATTCGTAATTGAGATGCCGGAGTGCTGTTCTTAGGTTTGCTAGGCGCTAGAATGCTGCAGCAGTTATTTGGCTGATGTTCGCCTCAGGAGATGTGCCCAGTGTTATACTCGCCCCAAGATTCTTTTCCTTGAGTGAGGTTTGAAGTCTCTGGCCTCCTAGTGTGTACTCCGTCTGCAGCTTTCTCTGCCATTCCCCAGTCTTCATGACTCTGCACATGATGGGGATGAACTCAATGAACCAGTTGCTGGACCAGCCTGTCCAGATTCCTTTGTAGTTCTGCCCTGTTCTCGTCCGATTGAATTCTTCTCAACTTCACATCTGCAAACAGGGACACTTCTGAGTCTATTCCTTCTGTCATGTCGTTCATAAATACCAAAAACAGCACCGGTCCTATGACTTACCCCTGTGGAACCCCGCTCATCACAGGCACCCAATCTGACACCTCGCCATGTACCATGACTCGCTGTTGTCTTCCTAACAAGTACTCCTTGATCCATTGTAGTGCCTTCCCAGTTATCCCTGCCTGGTCCTCTAGCTCTTGCACTTATTTCTTGTGTGGAACTGTGTCAAACGCCTTCTTACAGTCCAAGAAAATGAAATCTACTGCTGCCATCCTGTCATAGAACTCCAGCGGATTAGTGACAGAGGATTTACCGTCCCTGAACGTTTGCTTGCTGTCGCTGATAAGTTCACTCCTTTCTAGGTGCTACACAACTCTTCTACTGATAACCTTCTCCATGACTTTGTGTACTATACATGTCAGTGAAACTGGTCTGTAGTTTAATGCTTCATGTCTGTCTCCTATTAAGAATTGGGACTTCATTTGCTGTCTTCCATACCTCAGGTAATCGCCCTGTTTCAATAGATGTGTTGAAGATTGTTGTTAGTGGTACATATAGTGCCTCTGCTCCCTCTCTCAGAACCCATGGAGAGATGTTATCCGGCCCCGTCGCCTTTGAGGAATCTAGCTCGCTTAGCAGACTCTTCACTTCTTCCTCGGTTATATGTATTGTGTCCAACAGTTGATAGTGTATCCCACCTCTCTGTTTCTGGAGTATCTTCTGTCTCCTCTGTAAGCACTTCTTTGAATCTCATGTTGAGCTCCTCACACATTTCACGGTCGTTTCTTGTGATTTTGCCTTTCTTCTTCTGCCTGATTACCGGGTCCTTGACTTGTTTTTCTTCTGATGTGGCTGTACAACAGCTTCGGGTCAGATTTGGCTTTCACTGCTATGTCATTTTTGTATTTTCGTCGGGCCTCCCTTCATACCTGTGCTTATTCATTTCTGACTCTGCGACTGCTCTCCTTATTCTCCTGGTCCTTCGCCTTCTATACTTCTTCTGGTTTTGGCCTCTCTGCACCTTCGGGTGAGCCAAGGGCTCTCCCTGGCTTTCTCGTTATTTCTGTTACCCTTGGGTACAAACCTCTCCTCAGCTTCCTTGCATATTGTTGTCACATGTCCCATCATCCCGTTTACTGACTTTCCTGCCAGTTCTCTGTCCCATTGAACTCCGTGCAGGAAATTCTTAATGTTTGTGTAGTCCCCTCTCCTGTAGTTTGGCTTCATTCATCCTGCCCTTCTTGCTTCCCTCTCCACTTGTAACTCTATGTATTCGAAGCTCAGAAACACGTAGTCACTGGCCCCAAGTGGTCTTTCATATGTGATGTCCTCAATATCTGCACTACTCAAGGTGAATACTAGGTTCAGTCTTGCTGGTTCATCCTCTCCTCTCTCTCTGACAGTGTCCCTTACGTGTTGGTACACAAAGTTTTCCAGTACCACCTCCGTCATCTTAGCTCTCCACGTCTCTGGGGCCCCCATGTGGCTCCAGGTCTCCCAGTTGATTTCCATGTGATTGAAGTAACCCATAATTACCAGCTTTGCCCTGCTTGCATGAACCCTTCTGGCCACTTCAGTCAGTGTGTCAAACATCACTCTTTTACTCTTATCATACTCTTGCTTTGGCCTCCTGTTGTTCTGTGGTGGATTATACATCACTGCAATTACCACCTCGGGACCTCCAGACTGAAGTGTTCCTACTATGCAGTCTCTTGCTTCTCCTCTGTCTCCTCTTTCCATTTCATCAAAATCCTATTGGTTTTTCACGAGGAGTGTCACTCCTCCACTCCCTTTGTTCCCTCTGTCTTTTCTCAGGATCTGATATCCCTGGTTTCTGTGAGAGCTATGATGTCTGGTGATGCTTTGACTCTTTCATGTCATTCCTCCCACTTATTCGTTATTCCATCAGTGTTGGTGTACCATACCTTCAGTTTCCTCTCCAACACTGTGTTCGGGGGGGGGGGGGGTTCTGTGAGGTTGGGGGACCTGACAGTGTTGGAGTTTTAAGTGTGGATTGTGGTTTGTGTTGGGATAGTGTATTTTGTTGTGGGGTTCTGGGGGTGGTGTGTGCTTACATTTCTTGCTTTGCCCTGCTCCAGTTGTCTTCTGCTGACTATGCCCTTATCTCTCTTCCCAGCCCCTATTGTTTCTGTTTCCTCTCCCTCAGCTGCTGTCATTCTGTTCTTGTTTTGTCTTGGTCTAGGAACACCCTCTTGTATGTTGATGATTCCTTCATCTGAGGTTTCTTTTGCAGGATCCTGTTCTGCACCGTTACTGTCTTGAAAATCAGTATCCTCCTCGCCTATTTCTCTGATGATATTTTCAATCTCCAGTTTTTCTTCCTGCCATCTTTCATTGTGCGTCCTCCCCTCGCCCTCCTGAATCCCATGAATAAACACTGACTTCTTCCTTTCCACATCCCACTGCCTTTCTGTGTCTCTGGGTCCCATTTATACATGGCCATTGTCTCACTTATTTTTTTCTCTACCTCCTGGTGGCAAGGTCGTACATATGCATGGTCCCTATCCCCCACTCCACCTTCTCCCCCCTCCCTTACTGTTATCTCTGCTCCCATCATCTCTCCCCTTTCATTCCTCGACCCTGTTTGGTGAACCAATAGGGTCTTAGTGTAAGTCATGTCTCTTTCCTATTCAATGGGCTCCCAATTCATTCTGATGCTATGTCTCTTCTGGGCAATAACCCTGTAACTCACCTCAACCAATTTACCTGAAATTCTAGGACCCGTATCCTGGCTTCTGCAGCTTCGGCTTGAGACTCACACGTCTTCTTCTTCTCTGCCTCCATCCTTTTCTCCCTTTTAGCAGAAAACTTACCTAGTTTGCTCTCCAGCTCTTGTTCCGTCCTTGTTCATTGCTCTTCCAACCATTTACCCTTACCAGAACGATCTTGTGTGTGTGTGTGTGTGTGTGTGTGTGTGTGTGTGTGTGTGTGTGTACTCACGTAGATCTCACCTAGTTGAGGTTGCAGGGGCCGAGTCCAAGTTCTTCACTGTTTGCTACTAGGTCACTCTCCCCGAACTGTGAGCTTTATCATACCTCTGCTTAAAGCTATGTATGGATCCTGCCTCCACTACATCACTTCCCAAACTATTCCACTTCCTGACTACTCTGTGGCTGAAGAAATACTTCCTAACATCCCTGTGATTCATCTGTGTCTTCAATTTCCAACTGTGTCCCCTTGTTACTGTGTCCCATCCCTGGAACATCCTGTCTTTGTCCACCTTGTCAATTCCTCTCAGTATTTTGTATGTCGTTATCATGTCTTCCCTATCTCTCCTGTCCTCCAGTGTCGTCAGGTTGATTTCCTCTCCTCATAGGACATACCTCTTATCTCTGTGACTAGTCTTGTTGCAAACCTTTGCACTTTCTCTAGTTTCTTTACGTGCTTGGCTAGGTGTGGGGTTCCAAACTGGTACCGCATACTCCAATATGGGCCTAACGTATAGGGTGTACAGGGTCCTGAACGATTCCTTATTAAGATGTCAGAATGCTGTTCTGAGGTTTGCCAGGCACCCATATGCTGCAGCAGTTATTTGGTTGATGTGCGCTTCAGGAGATGTGCCTGGTGTTATACTCACCCCAAGATCTTTTTTCTTGAGTGAGGTTTGTAGTCGCTGGCCCCCTAGGCTGTACTCAGTCTGCAGTCTTCTTTGCCCTTCCCCAATCTTCATGACTTTGCACTTAGTGTGATTGAACTCCAGGAGCCAATTGCTGGACCAGGTCTGCAGCCTTACCATATCCCTTTGCAGTTCTGCCTGGTCTTCGATCGAATGAATTCTTCTCATCAACTTCACGTCATCTGCAAACAGGGACACCTCGGAGTCTATTCCTTCCGTCATGTCGTTCAAAAACACCAGAAACAGCACTGGTCCTATGACTTACCCCTGTGGAACCCCGCTCATCGCAGGGACCCAATCTGACACTTCGCCACGTACCATGACTCGCTGCTGTCTTCCTGACATGTATTCCCTGAGCCATTGTAGTGCCTTCCCTTTTATCTCTGCTTGGTCCTCCAGTTTTTGCACTAATCTCTTGTGAGGAACTGTGTCAAACGCCTTCTTGCAGTCCAAGAAAATGCAATCCACCTACCCCTCTCTCTCTTGTCTTACTGCTGTCACCATGTCATAGAACTCCAATAGGTTTGTGACACAGGATATCCCGTCCCTGAAACCATGTTGGCTGCTGTTGATAAGATCATTCCTTTCTAGGTGTTCCACCACTCTTCTCCTGATAATCTTCTCCATGATTTTGCATGCTATACATATCAGTGACACTGGTCTGTAGTTTAGTGCTTCATGTCTGTCTCCTTTTTTTAAAGATTGGGACTACATTTGCTGCCTTCCATGCCTCAGGCAATCTCCCTGTTTCGATAGATGTACTGAATATTGTTGTTAGGGGTACACATAGCGCCTCTGCTCCCTCTCTCAGGACCCATGGGGAGATGTTATCTGGCCCCATTGCCTTTGAGGTATCTAGCTCACTCAGAAGCCTCTTCACTTCTTCCTCGGTTGTGTGTACTGTGTCCAGCACTTGGTGGTGTGCCCCACCTCTCCGTCTTTCTGGAGCGCCTTCTGTCTCCTCTGTGAACACTTCTTTGAATCTTTTGTTGAGTTCCTCACATACTTCACGGTCATTTCTTGTTGTCTCTCCTTCCTTCCTTAGCCTGATTACCTGGTCCTTGACTGTTGTTTTTCTCCTGATGTGGCTATATAACAGTTTCGGGTCAGATTTGGCTTTCGCTGCTATGTCGTTTTCCTATTGTCGTTGGGCCTCCCTTCTTATCTGTGCATATTCGTTTCTGGCTCTACGACTGCTCTCCTTATTCTCATGAGTCCTTTGCCTTCTATATTTCTTACATTCCCTAGCACACTTGGTTTTTGCCTCCCTGCACCTTTGGGTGAACCATGGGCTCATCCTGGCTTTTTCATTGTTCCTGTTACCCTTGAGTACAAACCTCTCCTCAGCCCCTTTGCACATTGCTGCTACATATTCCATCATCTCATTAACTGGCTTCCCTGCCAGTTCTCTGTCCCACTGAGCCCCGTTCAGGAAGTTCCTCATTCACGTGTAGTCCCCTTTCTTGTAGTTTGGCTTTATTCGTCCTGGCCTTCCTGCTTCCTCCTCCACTTGTAGCTCTACTGTGTATTCGAAGCTTAAAACCACATGATCGCTGGCCCCAAGGGGTCTTTCATATGTGATATCCTCAATATCTGGACTACTCAAGGTGAATACTAAGTTCAGTCTTGCTGGTTCATCCTCTCCTCTTTCTCTTGTAGTGTCCCTTACGTGACTCAAGAAATCGTAATGACACGATTGCAAACAAACCATACTACCGGCCAGGATTGAACCCGGGGTCATAGAGTCTCAAAACTCCAGCCCGTCGCGTTAGCCACTAGACATGCTAGCCACAATAAGATTCATCCAACTAGGTATATTTCTACACCATAGGAAGGTTAGCATAGGCACCACATGTTGACGGCAGTGAAGGGACTTGAGCTAGAGTTCGTCACGGCCACGCTAGCTGGAGATTCGTCTGTAAAAACTTGCATTTGTGGTCACAGTGGTGCCTGTGCTAACCTTCCTATGGTGTAGAAATATACCTAGTTGGATGAATCTTATTGTGGCTAGCTGGTCTAGTGGCTAACGCGACAGGCTGGAGTTTTGAGACTCTATGACCGCGGGTTCAATCCCGGCCGGGGGTATGGTCCCTTACGTGTTGGTACATGAAGTTTTCCAGTGTGAGTGTGTGTATGTGTGTGTGTGTGTGTGTGTGTGTGTGTGTGTGTGTGTGTGTGTGTGTATTGGGATCGAGACTTAGCTCCTGGCCCCTCCACATAGACTGATCGACATCACTGACTTCTGATCTCTTGTTCTTTCCCATATTTTCTCCTGAAGCTGAACATTGTGTTTATCTCAAGCATCTTCTCCACCACTGCCTCCACCACTGCCTCCATGTTGCAACCCCTGAATGGGTTACAATGATTATTATGTATATATGTAATGTATATTACCTTTTCATATAATTTTATATTGCTTATATTTGCGATAATAGCTAAATCGCAAATGTATTGCCTTATATTGTTATTTGACGTAGCTTATGTTGGTAGGATGTATATAAAATGTGCTCAGTTAGTCTTGATTGTCAAACTACTGTAATTATCGCTTGTCGCTCATTATACTGCCGGCTTCTGTGCTGCGCTGTCCACGTAGCTATCACGTGATCGAGGGGGGGTGTCCTCACCTCTCGTGAAGTTTTCAGTCTGCTCTAGACTCGCTTGCTGGTTGGACAGATTGTCTGTCTCATTATTCTTGTTAGTTCTGTAGAACTTTGTTCACAGAACATTGTATAGACTTAGTTATTTTCGACGTTGTACTGAGGTTGTGTGTCACATAGACACTCTGAACATCTCAGGTCCTTAGCTATAGCTTCTGACCTAATTTTGTACTGGTTTCTGTGTATTGTCACAGTCGCGTTTTTCCTATGCTGAACATAGATTCAGTAGTATGGGAGTTTTGTAACTTTTGTGGAGGATCTGCTGATGGTCCCTACTTAGTGTCGTTATATTATTTCCCAGTTCCTGATTCTGTGTTGCAGTCGCTTGATATTGCATTGCTATTGGGCTTAGCATTCTTTATTGTTCAAGCAGACTGTTCGGGTTGCCAGTCGGTCAAGAAGTTAGTTTATTTGAGGACTTTGTCAGTCACTTGTTTAAGTCTTATTCGAGTCTTGAGACATAGCTAACTACTTAAGAGCACTTACACGCATACACACACTTACTTGTACATATTTGTAATATCTTATTAAATGTTAATATACCTGACGGTACTTAAGAATTATAAATGTGATATGTGCTTTCAGCACAATAATATTGAACTCGAGAGATTGATTTTATTTTGATTGCTGTGATTTAATTTACTTTGATAATATACCTCCAGGCTTAATAAATTTATTAAATTTTAATTTCTCTAGTTAGTAGCCTACCAGTTGTAATCCTGAAGCACTATTGAATAATACTGATTTATAATGGATAATTGGACAAGGTGTGGAGAAATTTTCTCCAGGAGGGGGGTATCAGCCCCCTTCAGCCCTTTCAGCCCATTCAGCCCCTTTCAGCCCTGAGTGGCCAAGCCCTCAGAAGGGGCGAGCGTCTTGTTTACTGCTAGAGTGAGTAATTGATCACAGATGCTATGCCACGTAGTTAAGTGACCTCTGCTCCTTGCAGCGGTGTTGCAAAGTGTATTTTTATAAGAGACAGTACATCTCTTACTTAGCAGGACAATTAAGGAAAATCCTGCTCCCACTTTATTACCATAGTAAAAATAGTGTACATTGTTGTCTATGCTTAAGACAGCAAGAAACAAACATTCTGCTTTGCTTCATCGAGGAGGTGACAAGGATGCAAGGTACTAGGTCAGCGTTTTTTTTTTGTGCTAGGGCAGTGACGGCTTGGGGCGGTGTGGCGACGCCAGACTATCTTTGACTCTAGGGAGAGTGACACTGACGCCAGGATACTGATCTGTGCGTTAGTGTGAACAAAGTGTCTCTAACACAAACACTTAAGAGAAGTGTGATCAGCTTCTCTTGTGATACATTGTGAACAATAAAGACAAATCTTGTGGAACATAGTGTACCAGTGTGCGTTTCCTAGACAATGGAAGACGTGGACATCCAAGGACACTTCAGCTTCTATCAAGTCACCGATACCTGTCGAAGGTGTTGAGAACACCATAGCTCACGTTACAAAGAGCAAGGTATGTTACGAATTTCTTGTAGATCGGGGGATTGCGCAATTCTTGAGTCACAAGGAGTTTGTAATCAACCTATAATCGGCAGTAAGGTGTGGACTTTTGAGTCCAAACAAGTAGGTATTTCGTCAGCCATCATCGAATGAAATATGCTGACATAACACCCCCTAGGGGTAATTTATACTTACAAATTGTATCTCTTGACAGCCCAATGTTGTGATGGTTTCGACAGCATCTAGACCTCGTCTTCAGGGGCGGCTGTGTAGACGATTTGCTGTCATTTATCAGCTAAGTGTTCATTATATATAGTTATAATAAACACAGCAGGTAAGGCCAAAATTCTCAACAGAATTTGGTCTTTCGAACCGGATAAAGACACACAGTGGTCCAAATATGTTGTACTACAGTGTGCAAATAACCTATGAGCCAAGGTCCTTCGAAAAAAGCTGTAAAACTAGTGTTTACAATATAAATCAGTATAAATGAGTCCCTCCAGATTCAATCACAGAGAATGGGCAGCCAAAAGAAAACGGGCGCTCACCCAGCGTTCACCCAAAAGAAAACGGGCGCTCACCCAGCGGACACCCAGAGAAAATGGGAGCTGGGTGACTCACCCACATCCTGCACCCACTGCTCCAATCTGGAGAAATTGCTGATTAAGACAACAACCCAAACCCAAGTGATGTTTGTCTGAGTGTATATATATACACAGTGTTTATAATGTTTATAGACAGAAATTAAGAGACAAGATTGTGTTAAAGTTTGTTTCTTATAGATCTACCTGTTATATTAAAGGAACTTATATATAAAGTGTAAGCTTTCAAATATATATTAACAGTGAAATTTATATATGTGTAAGTAATATTCACGTGTGATTACAGTTATACAGTGGCATTTATAGTGTATAGTGAATGAAGTGTATAATATCGTTATTTACGATTAATCATCGTG
Source organism: Cherax quadricarinatus (assembly GCF_038502225.1). Lineage (NCBI taxonomy): Eukaryota > Metazoa > Arthropoda > Malacostraca > Decapoda > Parastacidae > Cherax > Cherax quadricarinatus. The sequence goes on along the minus strand of NC_091323.1, from coordinate 5,580,761 downwards.
GTCAGGCTGACACAGCAAACTCAAGCCATAAACACCAGACACATGTACTATGTACCCTTCATGGTCATTGACCCTGAGGTTAAGCTTAGAGGGTCAGTAGTGTCTGATTCGATTATTGCTGACTTAAGCATAACAAAAGCTCAGCTGTTTATAGCAGTACAGTGTTTTTTAAACACTCTAAGTGTGGTGCTAGAATTTTCAGTATACCATTAAAATGGCTTGTTTGAAAACTCAGTTTCAGTCTTTACAGACTAAGATTACACAATTAGAAAATCTAATTTCAGTCTGTATAGGATTAACTCAAGATGCAAACATAGATTTTGATGATCTTGAGGTCAAATTTGGATTATTTACACAACGTCTGGAAATAATTAATTCAGACTATACACATTATGAAAATAAATTTCTTGAATCAGATCCATCTGAGGATGAAATTAAAAATGTTTTGGATACTTTTAGTGATCAACAATTAAGGTGGACAGGAGTACAGGCTATCTGCCGTAAAACTCTGTCACAGAAACCTACTATAACTAGTGGGCAACCACCTGTTACACCTGTAACAACAACAAGTGTCCCATTACCAAGCTTACCTACATTGTCATTACCTATTTTCCAAGGTCATAATTATGAAGAATTCATTAGTGGTTTTCAATCCATAGTAAATTCACGAACTGACATAGATGAGATTGCTAAGTTCAATTATCTTAAATGTCTTGTGAAGGGAGAACCCTATGAACTGATTAAGTCATTTCCGGTGGTCAAAGGCAATTATCAAATAGCCTTACGTGTCTTAGCAGACAATTACTTCGATGCTGACAAGGCTAGAGTTAGACATGCAGTCTTAATATCAAGCTTGAAGCCACCCAAACATTGTTTTTCAGACTTACAGGCATTTAGAATTACATTAGACAATAGTCTCAGATCTCTAGATGCTAAATATGACCTAAGACAATGTGATTGGTTTATCAGTGGTATTGTACAGGATAAGTTGTCACCACAAACTATTGAACGATTAAATATTATGTTCAATAAACGCTATTTCACTTGTGAAGAAATTAGCAATGGTTTACAAACAATAGTTTCATGCATGCAAGCAACGAGACAAGATGAAAAATCCACAAATCCAGTGGATAATAAACCTTCAACTCAGTATAAAAAGAGTATACCTACTCCCACTAAACCACATAATGGGAAATCCCATATAGGCATTTATCAAGCTGTGAATACAATAGACAGTAAACAGACTGTCATACATAAACGTACTCCAAAATGTGTACTTTGTGATGGAAAACATTGGGCACAGTATTGTTGTCAGTACACATCAATGGAGGCACGTAAACAACGTATTCATCAGCTGAAAAGATGCATCAAGTGTTTAGGTGAACACAAGGGAGGAAAATGCTCACTGAAGAAGTGTTTTAAATGCAAGGGTATGCATCATACAGCATTATGCCCAAATACTTTTGCTGAACAGCAGCAGACTTCCACAGAATCAGGAAGTCAACAAGCAACAGCATTAAATGTGAGAGATAAGTTTAAAGCAACTGCTCTCCCGATAGCTCAAGTTGAGTTATCTAATAAATTACACAAAACCAATGTGCTAACACTATTTGATCAAGGCTCACAAAGGTCCTTCATAAGAAGATCAGTGTTGCAGAAACTGAATAAACAACCCTATGCCAAAATACAGTTAGATATAGCTGGTTTTTTCCACAATTCTGGTAAACAGACATATGACCTAGCCAGAATCACTGTTGGTCTAGGAAACAGGAAAAAGACAGTAGAAGCTGTGGTAGTAGATGATTTGCCTAAGTCTGTGCAGATCCAGGGATTAAAAGAAACAGTTGCAGCACTGAAAGCAGCTAAGGTCAAGTTAGCCTGTCCTGACATACAGACGGACACAATTAGTCCAATTGATTTAATCATTGGAAGTGATTATTATCACTGTTTTGTGCAAAATATAGTAAGTAAACATGATGTTCACTTGCTGAAAACAGCAGGAGGCCACATGATATGTGGTCCCATTCCCTCTAAAAGTGGGAAAGAAGCTGATATTGATTCAGTGGAAAATGTACTAGTTACGAGAATAACCGCTGATCATGTACCACAGCAAAAATTATCATTACTGGAAGAAATGAATGAACCAGTTGATAAGTTGTGGGATTTAGATGCGATAGGTATTGATGTAAATAAACCAAGCCCACAAGAGTCTCAGACTTATAACCAATATTTGGACACTGTCAAATATAAAGATGGACAGTATTGGGTTAGGTTACCATGGAAATTAAATCCACCACATCTGCCTAGCAATTATCGCATGGCTTTCGGACAGATGAAAGCACAAATACATGAGCTCAGGAAGAATCCAGAGCTACTGACTGTCTATGATAATATCATACAAGAACAGTTGGACAATAAATTCATTGAGGAAATAGTCGAAGATAAGTTGAAGACAAACGCTCATTATCTCCCGCACCATGGAGTCAGAAAAGATTCTGAAACCACTCCACTACGTGTTGTATATAATTGCAGCGCACGTGCAAATAAAGATGTAGCAAGTCTTAATGACTGTCTGATGACCGGACCCTCACTAACTGAGAAGCTTGGAGACGTGCTTATGAAATTTCGCACAAACCCATATGCCTACACGGCTGATATTTCCAAGGCTTTCTTAAGAGTAGGACTACAAGAAATAGATAGAGATTATACTCGATTCTTGTGGCCTGAAAATCCACATGATCCTCAAAGTCCTGTGAAAACTTATCGTTTCAAATCAGTATTATTTGGTGCAACATCCTCTCCATTCTTACTAGAAGCTACTCTAAATACACATTTGAAGAAATCTGAAAGTCCCTTCAAAGAAGTCTTAAAGAAAAGTTTCTATGTGGACAATCTTCAAGGTACTGTGAATAAAGAGGAGGATTTGAAATCCTTATACAGAGAAGCTAACAAGGAGATGAAAGAAGCAAATATGCCTCTAAGGATGTGGAATACAAATTCAAAGCAATTAAGGGAACTTATCAAAGAAGATTTCCCTGAAACTGAAATTCCTGATTGCAACAATATGCTGGGACTTAATTGGAACACACAGGAAGATACTCTGAGTCTCAAAAAGATAAACAATAAATCATGCAGTCCACTCACTAAACGTAGTTTACTGTCAGAGGTATCACAATGTTTTGATCCTCTAGGACTCGTCTCACCAATTACCATAAAGGGTAAAATGCTTATGCAAGATGCATGGAAACTCAAAATTGGATGGGATGAGAACTTGCCTCTAGAAATGAGTCAAGCATGGGATGAAATATCCAAGAGTTTAAACAACTTCATCAAATTAAATTTCCCAGACAAATAGGTCAAGAGGGAAACAATTACACATTACATGTGTTCTGTGATGCGTCAACCAGAGGTTATGGCGCTGTAGCTTACATGAGTAATGCTGAAGGAAGTACACTAATTACTTCAAAGGCCAGGGTAGCACCCTTGAAGGTCAGAACAGTACCACAATTGGAACTGACAGCACTCTATGTAGGTACAAAATTAGCTGTCTATCTCAACAAAGTACTTGATCATCTCACTATTGAGAAAACCGTGATCTGGAGTGATAATGAGGCAGTTCTCCAGTGGTTAAGAAATAATAAGAGTAAGTTGGTCTATGTACAGAACAGAGTAGCAGAAATAAAAGAGATGCAGAGAGATTATCTCTTTCTCCACGTCTCTACCCAAGAGAATCCAGCTGACATGTTGTCACGTGGTGTCCCACTCAAGAAATTTGTGGATAATAAATTATGGCTCCACGGACCGAACTGGCTCTCTAATGAAAATAACTGGCCTCAGCAAAAAGCTCACATTATGCCAGAAGAAACAGTCTGCTTGAACACAGCAGAAATAAGTTGTGTAAATACTGCAGACACAACAGAAATAGTCATTGATGGATCTAAATACTCATCTTTGGGTAAACTCTTAAGAGTTACAGCTCTTGTCTTTGAATTCATTAAAGGAATAAAACCTGATTATGAATATCTTGAACCCATTAAATACTGGGTGAAACTAATACAGAAAGACGTTTTCTCTACAGAATATAAATTTCTAGAAACACAAGATAAATCCCCAAAGAAACCTGTTATGATTAATTCTTTAGGACTTTATCTCGACTCAGAAAAGATTATAAGATGTCGAGGAAGAATTCATAATTCTTCACTACCTAAAGAAGCCATACATCCAATATTGATCCCCAAGAATCATTGGCTAACAAAACTGATTGTGCAAAACGCCCACAGTAACGTGTTACATGGTGGGGTAGCTGACACACTTTGTCATATACGACAATCCTACTGGATACCTCAAGGTCGACAAAGTGTGAAAAAACAAATAAAGGACTGTATTACTTGTCGTCACTACGATATGCGAGTATGTCAGTATCCAGGTCCACCTCCATATCCCTCTGAAAGAGTTTGTCATATCACTCCATTTGAGGTGACAGGTGTAGATTATACTGGACCAATAATTTTAACCAAAACAGTTGACAAAGTTCCCATCAAGGTGTACATCTGTTTGTTCACTTGTGCTACAACTAGAGCAGTACATCTAGAAGTAGCCACTGACATGTCTGCTGAAACTTTTATCAAATTATTCAGAAGGTTTGCAGCCAGAAGGGCATGTCCCAGACTGATGATTTCAGATAATGCAACGAACTTTGTTGCTGGTGCTGCTTATATAAGCAAGATCTTTGATCAACCAGAAGTACAACAGATGCTGAATCAACGCAGATGTCGTTGGAGATACATTCCTCCTAAATCTCCATGGCACGGCGGATTTTATGAAAGAATGATCGGCATTGTAAAGCGTTGTTTAAGGAAGACTCTTCATCGTCAGAGAATAGACTTAGAAGAATTCCGTACAGTTGTGACTGAAATAGAAAATAGAGTCAACAACAGACCTCTAACTTATGTTACCGATGATCTGGACAATTTAGAAGTGTTAAGTCCATCTCATTTACTCCATGGCAGAAGGCTCGAACCTGTTCCTCCCATGAATGATAAAGAAATCATAGAGGATCCTACTTATTTCGAACCTGAGCAACTCAGACGTAAATTCAAACACCTTAATAAAGTGATTGAATGTTGGGAGAAAATTTGGCGAGAAGACTATCTCACCTCATTGAGAGAACACTTCTATGGAGCTGGTGTTCCTGAAAATCATAAGTCCTTAAGACCTGGTGACATAGTGATTATCGACAATGATGGTCCGAGGTCCCAATGGCCACTTGGAAAAATTGTGACCATATATCCTGATGCAAATGGAATCATCAGGACAGTTGATGTTTTGAGCAAAGGTGTAGTGAATAAGCGGACAATAAATAAACTAGTGCCGTTAGAATTACACAGTGTTGAAAACAAAATTAGTGATTCTCCAGAAACCACACAGACTAAAGCTGTTCAGAAAAGACAAGCAGCAGTGGTGGCGAGTGAGAAAATTAAATTAATGTTAAGTGATGAATAGTTCACCTGCAGCGAACCTCCGCCGCCCCCCAGTGTGGAGAAATTTTCTCCAGGAGGGGGGTATCAGCCCCCTTCAGCCCTTTCAGCCCCTTCAGCCCTTTCAGCCCTGAGTGGCCAAGCCCTCAGAAGGGGCGAGCGTCTTGTTTACTGCTAGAGTGAGTAATTGATCACAGATGCTATGCCACGTAGTCAAGTGACCTCTGCTCCTTGCAGCGGTGTTGCAAAGTGTATTTTTATAAGAGACAGTACATCTCTTACTTAGCAGGACAATTAAGGAAAATCCTGCTCCCACTTTATTACCATAGTAAAAATAGTGTACATTGTTGTCTATGCTTAAGACAGCAAGAAACAAACATTCTGCTTTGCTTCATCGAGGAGGTGACAAGGATGCAAGGTACTAGGTCAGCGTTTTTTTTTTTTTTTGTGCTAGGGCAGTGACGGCTTGGGGCGGTGTGGCGACGCCAGACTATCTTTGACTCTAGGGAGAGTGACACTGACGCCAGGATACTGATCTGTGCGTTAGTGTGAACAAAGTGTCTCTAACACAAACACTTAAGAGAAGTGTGATCAGCTTCTCTTGTGATACATTGTGAACAATAAAGACAAATCTTGTGGAACATAGTGTACCAGTGTGCGTTTCCTAGACAATGGAAGACGTGGACATCCAAGGACACTTCAGCTTCTATCAAGTCACCGATACCTGTCGAAGGTGTTGAGAACACCATAGCTCACGTTACAAAGAGCAAGGTATGTTACGAATTTCTTGTAGATCGGGGGATTGCGCAATTCTTGAGTCACAAGGAGTTTGTAATCAACCTATAATCGGCAGTAAGGTGTGGACTTTTGAGTCCAAACAAGTAGGTATTTCGTCAGCCATCATCGAATGAAATATGCTGACATAACACCCCCTAGGGGTAATTTATACTTACAAATTGTATCTCTTGACAGCCCAATGTTGTGATGGTTTCGACAGCTTCTAGACCTCGTCTGCAGGGGCGGCTGTGTAGACGATTTGCTGTCATTTATCAGCTAAGTGTTCATTATATATAGTTATAATAAACACAGCAGGTAAGGCCAAAATTCTCAACAACTGCCTCCACCACTGTCTCCACCACTGCCTCCACCACTGCCTCCTCCACTGCCTCCACCACTGCCTCCACCACTGTCTCCACCAATGCCTCCACCACTGCCTCCACCACTGCCTCCACCACTGCTTCCACCACTGCCTCCACCACTGCCTCCACCACTGCCTCCACCACTACCTCCACCACTGCCTCCACCACTGCCTCCACCACTGCCTCCACCACTGTCTCCACCACTGCCTCTACCACTGCCTCCACCACTGTCTCCACCACTGTCTCCACCACTGCCTCCACCACTGCCTCCACCATTGCCTCCACCACTGCCTCCACCACTGCCTCCACCACTGCCTCCACCACTACCTCCCCCACTATCTCCACCACTGCCTCCACCACTGCCTCCACCACTGCCTCCACCACTGCCTCCACCACTGCCTCCCCCACTATCTCCACCACTGCCTCCACCACTGCCTCCACCACTGTCTCCACCACTGCCTCCACCACTGCCTCCACCACTGCCTCCACCACTACCTCCCCCACTACCTCCCCCACTATCTCCACCACTGTCTCCACCACTGCCTCCACCACTGCCTCCACCACTGCCTCCATCACTGCCTCCACCACTACCTCCCCCACTAACTCCACCACTGCCTCCACCACTGCCTCCACCACTGTCTCCTCCACTGCCTCCACCACTGTCTCCACCACTGCCTCCACCACTGCCTCCACCACTGCCTCCACCACTGCCTCCACCACTGCCTCCACCACTGCCTCCACCACTACCTCCCCCACTGTCTCCACCTCTGTCTTCACCACTGCCTCCACCATGGCCTCCACCACTGCCTCCACCACTGCCTCCACCACTGCCTCCACCACTGCCTCCACCACTGCCTCCACCACTGCCTCCACCACTACTTCCCCCACTATCTCCACCACTGCCTCCACCACTGCCTCCACCACTGTCTCCACCACTGCCTCCACCACTGCCTCCACCACTGCCTCCACCACTACCTCCCCCACTATCTCCACCACTGCCTCCACCACTGCCTCCACCACTGCCTCCACCACTACCTCTACCACTGCCTCCAACACTGCCTCCACTTTCTCCACCACTGTCTCCATTACTGCCTCTCCCACTGCATCCACCACTGCCTCCCCCACTGTCTCCACCACTGCCTCCACCAATGCCTCCACCACTGCCTCCACCACTGCCTCCACCACTGCCTCCACCACTGTCTCCACCACTGCCTCCACCACTGCCTCCACCACTGCCTCCACCACTGCCTCCACAACTGCCTCCACCACTGCCTCCACCACTGCCTCCACCACTGCCTCCACCACTGCCTCCACCACTGTCTCCACCACTGCCTCCACCACTGCCTCCACCACTGCCTCCACCACTACCTCCCCCACTATCTCCACCACTGCCTCCACCACTGCCTCTACCACTGCCTCCACCACTGCCTCCACCACTACCTCCACCACTGCCTCCAACACTGCCTCCACTCTCTCCACCACTGTTTCCATTACTGCCTCTCCCACTGCATCCACCACTGCCTCCCCCACTGTCTCCACCACTGCTTCCACCACTGTCTCCACCACTGCCTCTCCCACTGCCTCCACCACTGTCTCCATTACTGCCTCCACCACCGCCTCCACCATCGCCTCCACCACTGCCTCCACCACTGCCTCCACCACTGCTTCCAACACTGTCTCCACCTCTGCCTCCACGACTGTCTCCACTGCCTCCACCACTGCTTCCACCGCTGCCTCCACCACTGCCTCCACCACTGTCTCCACCACTGTCTCCACCACTGCCTCCACGACTGCCTCCACTGCCTCCACCACTGCTTCCACCACCGCCTCCACCATTTCCTCCACCACTGCCTCCAGCACTGCTTCCACCACTGTCTCCACCACTGCCTCCACGACTGTCTCCACCACTGCCTCCACCACTGCCTCCACGACTGTCTCCACTGCTTCCACCACTGCCTCCACCAGTGCTTCCACCGCTGCCTCCACCACTGCCTCCACCACTGCCTCCACCAGTGCTTCCATCACTCTCTCCACCACTGCCTCAGTTGGGTTATTTCATATTTTAACCACCTAGAGACCAAAGGAATTCTTTCTCACATCGTGGTAATTCATGTGAGTCTTCATTTCCACCTGTGTGCCCATAATCTTGGTCCTCTTTATTGTTCCAGACTGTGGAGCACCACTATTCTCCAGGCTGAGGGACTGACCACCTTGTTCCAGACTGTGGAGCACCACTATTCTCCAGGCTGAGGGACTGACCACCTTGTTCCAGACTGTGGAGTACCACTCTTCTCTTGTCTGAGGGACTGACCACCTTGTTGCAGACTGTGGAGCACCACTATTCTCCAACCTGAGGGATTGACCACCTTGTTCCAGACTGTGGAGCACCACTATTCTCCAGGCTGAGGGACTGACCACCTTGTTCCAGACTGTGGAGTACCACTATTCTCCAGGCTGAGGGAATGACCACCTTGTTCCAGACTGCGGAGCACCACTATTCTCCCGGCTGAGGGACTGACCACCATGTTCCAGACTGTGGAGTACCACTCTTCTCTAGTCTGAGGGACTGACCACCTTGTTGTAGACTGTGGAGCACCACTATTCTCCAGTCTGAGGGACTAACCTCCTTGTTCCAGACTGTGGAGCACCACTATTCTCCAGGCTGAGGGACTGACCACCTTGTTCCAGACTGTGGAGCACCACTATTCTCCAGGCTGAGGGACTGACCACCTTGTTCCAGACTGTGGAGCACCACTATTCTCCAGGCTGAGGGACTGACCACCTTGTTCCAGACTGTGGAACACCACTATTCTCCAGGCTGAGGAACTGACCACCTTGTTCTATACTGTGGAGCACAACTATTCTCCAGGCTGAGGGACTGACCACCTTGTTCCAGACTGTGGAGTACCACTCTTCTCTAGTCTGAGGGTCTGACCACCTTGTTGCAGACTGTGGAGCACCACTATTCTCCAGGCTGAGGGATTGACCACCTTGTTCCAGACTGTGGAGCACCACTATTCTCCAGGCTGAGGGACTGACCACCTGTTCCAGACTGTGGAGTACCACTATTCTCCAGGCTGAGGGAATGACCACCTTGTTCCAGACTGCGGAGCACCACTATTCTCCAGGCTGAGGGACTGACCACCATGTTCCAGACTGTGGAGTACCACTCTTCTCTAGTCTGAGGGACTGACCACCTTGTTGTAGACTGTGGAGCACCACTATTCTCCAGTCTGAGGGACTGACCACCTTGTTCCAGACTGTGGAGCACCACTATTCTCCAGGCTGAGGGACTGACTACCTTGGTCCAGACTGTGGAGTACCACTCTTCTCTAGTCTGAGGGACTGACCACCTTGTTGCAGACTGTGGAGCACCACTATTCTCCAGGCTGAGGGACTGACCACCTTGTTCCAGACTGTGGAGCACCACTATTCTCCAGGCTGAGGGACTGACCACCTTGTTCCAGACTGTGGAGCACCACTATTCTCCAGGCTGAGGGACTGACCACCTTGTTACAGACTGTGGAATACCACTCTTCTCTAGTCTGAGGGACTGACCACCTTGTTGCAGACTGTTAAGCATCACTATTCTTCAGGCTGAGGGACTGACCACCTTGTTGTAGACTGTGGAGCACCACTATTCTCCAGTCTGAGGGACTGACCACCTTGTTCCAGACTATTGAGCACCACTATTCTCCAGGCTGAGAGACTGACCACCTTGTTCCAGACTGTGGAGCACCACTATTCTCCAGTCTGAGGGACTGACCACCTTGTTCCAGACTGGAGTACCACTTTTCTCCGGCTGAGGGGCTGACCAACTCAAAACTTCAATTCGGAGAGTGGTGAACTGATTACATCTTCACATCTCCAATATATTCGACTGAGGAAACCTACTGCGTAATCGAAACGTTTGTTAATGAAGATACCTAACTGTTGAACCTATGCCTTAATAATCATTCTCGTCATTTAAATAGTCTTTTCCAACCTGTCCTAACAATTCTGAGTATTATTTGTTGAATGTCATAATTGTGTGTGTTCTTGCCAATCTGTAAGGTTGTCAGGTACTGGTTCTTCCTCTTCTCATAGTGTATTCTTTCAGTTCTGGTACAAGTCTGGTTGTAAACCCTTGGTTCGTTTTGAACTTCAGCAGGTGTATGACTACATGTGAGCTTCATTCTTTTAGCTGCATACTCAGTGATTGGCCTAGATTATGACTGATATAAAGTTTTGAATGGTTCTTTAGTCCTGACTGAAGTAGCACACAGATATCCAAATGAAGGCATCAGTGAAACTCTTGGCTTTTGCACATCAATAACTGACTTGTTAATACAAACTGCCATTATATTCGCCCAAATCTTCAGCCTGTTCTGATATACTCGGTTGATAGGCTAACAGATGCTACTATCAGTTTGCTTCGCTACATGCTGATTCACAGCCATAGATGGAATGACTACGTGAAGAAGGAGTGTAGCTGTGTAAGTGTATAGATAAGAACCAATGACCTTCTACCTTGATCTACAGTGACCTGAGAAGAATTCTCCACTCCAGGATGCACAGGGAACTGGTCGTGCTGGACAGATAAGGAGTAATTGCATTTGGTTCAAGGAAAGGAAATCATATCTCACAATCCTTGCCTGCCAACTATCATCTGCGGGCTCACCCCCACCTTCACCACCCTCTTTTCAAAACACGTCTGGGAAAGCTTCTCAAGAAGATTTGGAACTCATCATCTGCACAAGAAAAGGATGTCGAAGGAGCTAGGGACGCCAAAGGACCTTCATTAAGAAGTCAAGAGAAAGAAAACACCGCTGGGTAGGATAGAACACTGGCACAAGAGACGGACCCATCAGACACAACTGGTTAAGATTGTGGATGGACTCTTAGTACCTTTTCTGCCTCTGCTAGGTACCTCCTCCTATGCCAGGTACCTTCTCCTCCCCAGGTACATCTTCCTCTGCCGGGTACCGTCTTACCCTTCAGCGTTGTGTGCATGAAGGCTGAAACAATAACAATGGAGAATACGAGGCAACAAGGTGAGACACACAACTGGTAAACACTTGTTGTGGGGAGTTTAAATTATCCACCTTAACCAGAAATACATACATCAATTATAAGAAATATATGAATATGCATGAATATTTTAATTAACCACCAAACAACAGTAAAATATTAAGCTCTTACATATTACCATGGCTCTCTTCTTAACGTTAAGTAAAACACAGATGTTCAATTTAGGTTCAGATAATATGTTCACAAATAAAAAGTAGAATATATTTTTTACAGATTACACACACACACACACACACACACACACACACACACACACACACACACACACACACACACACACACACACACACACACACACACACACACACACACACACACATGAAAGTTCCCTCGGGGCCAGTGATCATGTGGTTCTGAGCTTCAAATACATAGAGTTACAAGTGGAGTGGGAAGCAGGAATGGCAGGACGAGTGAAAACTAACAAGAGAGGGAACTACACAGGCATGAAAAATTTCCTAAACGACGTTCAGTGGGACAGAACTGGCAGGAAACTCAGTAACTCAGATGATAGAATATGTGACAACAATATACAAGGAAGCTGATGAGAGGTTTGTACCCCAGGGTAACAGAAATAACGAGAAAGCCAGAATAAGCCCTTGGTTCACCCATAGGTGAACAGGCAAATTCCGAGAATGGAAGACGTAGAGAAGGCAAAGAACCCAGGAGAATAAGGAGAGCAGTCGCAGAGTCAGAAATAAATATGCACAGGCAAGAAGGGAGGCACAGCGACAAAGCGAAAATGATACATCAGCGATAGCCAAATCTGACACGAAGCTGTTGTACAGCCACATCAGGAGGAAAACAACAGTCAAGGACCAGGTAATCAGGATGAGGAAGGAAGGAGGAGAGAGCACAAGAAATGACCGAGAAGTGTGTGAGGAACTCAACATGAGATTCTAAGAAGTGTTCACAGAGGAGAGAGAAGAAACTCCAGAAAGACGGAGAGGTGGGGTACGCTATCAAATGTTGGACACAATACATACAACCGAGGAAGAAGTGAAGAAGCTAAGTGAGCTAGATGCCTCAAAGGCGATGGGGGCGGATAACATCTCTCCAAGGCTCCTGAGAGAGGGAGCAGAAGCGCTGTATGTACCACTAACAACAATCTTCAACACATCCGTCAAAACAGGGCGACTACCTGACGCATGGGAGACAACAAATGTAGTCCCAGTTTTTAAAAAAAGGAGACAGACACGAAGCATTAAACTACAGACAAGTGTCACTGACATGTATAGTATGAAAAGTAATGAAGAAAATTTCAGGAATAGAGTGGTGAAGCACCTAGAAAGGAGTGAGCTTATCAACAACAGCCAGCACGGTTTATGGGACTGGAATTCCTGTGTCAAAAACCTCCTGAAGTTCTATGACAAGGTGACAGCAGTAAGACACGAGAGAGATAGGTGGGTAGATTGTATTTTCTTGGACTGTAAGAAAGCGTTTGACACAGTTCCACGCATGAAATTAATGCAAAAGCTTTAGAACCAGGCAGGGATAACAGGGACGTCACTGCAATGGGTCAGGAAATACCGGTTACGAAGACAACAGCTAGTCGTTGTACGTGACGAGGTGTCAGAGAGGGCGCCTGTGAGGAGCTGGATTCCACATGGGTCAGTCATAGGACCGGTACTGTTTCTGGAATATGTAAACGACATGACGGAAGGAATAGACTCAGAGGTGTCCTTGTTTGCAGATGAAGTTGATGGGAAGAGTTCAGTCGGACGAGGACCAGGCAGAACTACAAAGGGATCTGGACAGGCTGAAAGACTGGTCCAGGAAATGGCCTCTGGCGTTCAACCCCATGAAGTGCAAAGTCACGAAGTTTGAGAAAGGGCAAAGAAGACAGCAGACGGAGTAAAGTCTAGGGAGCCCGAGACTACAAACCTCACTCAAGGAAAAGGGTCTTGGGGTGAGTATAACACAGGGCACATCTGAGGCGAACATCAGCCAAATAATTGCTGCAGCATATGGGCGCCTAGCAAACCTCAAACAGTATTCCGAAATTTCAATAAGGAATCGTTCAGGACCCTGTACATTGTCTGCATTAGGCCTATATTGGAGTATGTAGCACCTGTTTGGAACCCACACCAAGCCAAGCACATACAGAAACTAGAGAATGTGCAAAATTTGCAACAAGACTAGTCCCTGAGATATGGGGCCTGCACTACGAGGAAAGGTTAAGGGAAATAGACCTGACGACACTGGAGGTCAGGAGAGAGAGGGGGAGGATATGATAACAACATATAAAATACTGAGAGGAATAAACAAGATGGACAGAGACAGGATGTTCCAGAGATGGGACACAACAAAGAGTCACAGTTGGAAGTTGAAGACTCAGATGAATCACAGGGATGATAGGAATTATTTCTTCAGTCACAGAATTGTCAGGAAGTAAAATAGTCTGGGAAGTGGAGGCAGAATCCATACATAGCTTTAAGAAGAGGTATGATAAAGCACAGGGAGCAGGAAGTGTGACCTAGTAACGACCAGTGAAGAGGCGGGCAAGGAGCTATGACTCGACACCTGCAACCACAACTAGGTGCGTACAACTGAACACACACACACACACACACACGCACGTCACCGGAGGCACACATCAACCAAATAACTGCTGCAGCATACGGGCGCCTGGCAAACCTGAGAATAGCGTTCCGATACCTTAATAAGGAATCGTTCAAGACACTGTACACTGTGTATGTTAGGACCATACTGGAGTATGCAGCACCAGTCTGGAACCCACACCTGGTCCAGCACGTCAAGAAGTTAGAAAAAATACAAAGGTTTGCAACAAGGCTAGTCCCAGAGCTCAGGGGAATGTCGTACGAGGAAAGATTGAGGGAAATCGGACTTACGACACTGGAGGACAGAAGGGTCAGGGAAGACATGATAACGACATACAAGATACTGCAGGGAATTGACAAGGTGGACAGAGATAGGATGTTTCAGAGAGGGGACACAGAAACAAGGGGTCACAACTGGAAGCTGAAGACTCAGACGAGTCACAGGGACGTTAGGAAGTACTTCTTCAGTCACAGAGTCGTCAGGAAGTGGAATAGCCTAGCAAGTGAAGTAGTGGAGGCAGGAACCATACATAGTTTTAAGAAGAGGTATGATAAAGCTCAGGAAGCAGAGAGAGAGAGGACCCAGTAGCGATCAGTGAAGAGGCGGGGCCAGGAGCTGAGTATCGACCCCTGCAACCACAATTAGGTGAGTAAAATTAGGTGAGTACACACACACACACACACACACACACACACACACACACACACGTTTGACACAGTTCCGCACAAGAGATTGATGCAAAAACTGGAGGACCAAGCAGGGATAACAGGGAAGGCACTACAGTGGATCAGGGAATACTTGTCAGGAAGACAGCAGCGAGTCATGGTACGTGGCGAGGTGTCAGAGTGGGCACCTGTGACCAGCGGGGTTCCGCAGGGGTCAGTCCTAGGACCAGTGCTGTTTCTGGTATTTGTGAATGACATGACGGAAGGAATAGACTCTGAGGTGTCCCTGTTTGCAGATGACGTGAAGTTGATGAGAAGAATTCACTCGATCGAAGACCAGGCAGAACTACAAAGGGATCTGGACAGGCTGCAGACCTGGTCCAGCAATTGGCTCCTGGAGTTCAATCCCACCAAGTGCAAAGTAATGATGATTGGGGAAGGGCAAAGAAGGCCGCAGACGGAGTACAGTCTAGGGGGTCAGAGACTACAAACCTCACTCAAGGAAAAAGATCTTGTGGTGAGTATAACACCAGGCACATCTCCTGAAGCGCACATCAATCAAATAACTGCTGCAGCATATGGGCGCCTAGCAAAACTCAGAACAGCATTCCAACATCTTAATAAGGAATCATTCAGGACCCTGTACACCGTGTACGTTAGGCCCATATTGGAGTATGCGGCACCAGTTTGGAACCCACACCTAGCCAAGCACGTGAAGAAACTAGAGAAAGTGCAAAGGTTTGCAACAAGACTAGTCCCAGAGCTAAGAGGTATGTCCTACGAGGAGAGGTTAGGGGAAATCAACCTGACGACACTGGAGGACAGGAGAGATAGGGATGACATGATAACGACATACAAAATACTGAGAGGAATTGACAAGGTGGACAAAGACAGGATGTTCCAGAGATTGGACACAGTAACAAGGGGACACAGTTGGAAGCTGAAGACACAGATGAATCACAGGGATGTTAGGAAGTATTTCTTCAGCCACAGAGTAGTCAGTAAGTGGAATAGTTTGGGAAGCGATGTAGAGGAGGCAGGATCCATACATAGCTTTAAGCAGAGGTATGATAAAGCTCACGGCTCAGGGAGAGTGACCTAGTAGCGATCAGTGAAGAGGCGGGGCCAGGAGCTCGGACTCGACCCCCGCAACCTCAACTAGGTGAGTACAACTAGGTGAGTACACACACACCCACACACACACACACACACACACACACACACATACACCCAGACACACGCACACAGACACACACACACACACACACACACACACACACACACACACACACAAACACACACACACACACACACACACACACACACACACACACACACACACCAACACAAACACACACACACCAACACAAACACACAGGAAGGGCTGTGGGAAGACAGAACAGAAGGGAACATCAAGAGGGAATATACCAACAAGTGTTGGATGACATACGAACAACTGAGGAGGAGGTGAAGAAGCTCTTAAGTGACCTTGACACCTCAAAGGCGATGGGACCGGACAACATCTCCCCGTGGGTCCTCAGAGAAGGAGCAGAGATGCTGTGTGTGCCTCTAACCACAATCTTCAACACATCCCTTGAAACTGGGCAACTACCTGAGAAATGGAAGACAGCTAATGTAGTCCCCATATTTAAGAAAGGAAACAGAAACGAGGCACTAAACTACAGACCTGTGTCTCTGACATGTATCGTGTGCAAAGTCATGGAGAAGATTATCAGGAGGAGAGTGGTCGAACACCTGGAAAGGAACAAGATATAAATGAAAACCAGCATGGGTTCATGGAAGGCAAATCTTGTATCACAAACCTCCTGGAGTTTTATGACAAGGTAACAGAAGTAAGACACGAGAGAGAGGGTTGGGCAGATTGCGTTTTCCTAGACTGCAGGAAGGCCTTTGACACAGTTCCCCACAAGAGATTAGTGCAGAAGCTGGAGGATCAGGCACACGTAAAAGGAAGGGCACTGCAATGGATAAGGGAATACCTGACAGGGAGGCAGCAACGAGTCATGGTACGTGAAGAGGTATCACAGTGGGCGCCTGTTACGAGCGGGGTCCCACAGGGGTCAGTTCTAGGACCAGTGCTATTTTTGATATATGTGAACGACATGATGGAAGGAATAGACTCTGAAGTGTCCCTGTTCGCAGATGACGTGAAGTTGATGAGAAGAATTAAATCGGACGAGGATAAGGCAGGACTGCAAAGAGACCTGGAGAGGCTGGACATGTGGTCCAGTAACTGGCTTCTCGAATTCAATCCAGCCAAATGCAAAGTCATGAAGATTGGGGAGGGGCAAAGAAGACCGCAGACAGAGTATAGGCTAGGTGGACAAAGACTACAGATCTCACTCAGGGAGAAAGACCTTGGGGTGACCATAACACCGAGCACATCACAGGAGGCACACATCAACCAAATAACCGCTGCAGCATACGGGCGCCTGGCAAACCTGAGAATAGCGTTCCGATACCTTAATAAGGAATCGTTCAAGACACTGTACACTGTGTATGTTAGGCCCATACTGGAGTATGCAGCACCAGTCTGGAACCCACACCTGGTCAAGCACGTCAAGAAGTTAGAGAAAGTACAAAGGTTTGCAACAAGGCTAGTCCCAGAGCTCAAGGGAATGTCGTACGAGGAAAGGTTAAGGGAAATCGGACTGACGACACTGGAGGACAGAAGGGTCAGGGGAGACATGATAACGACATACAAGATACTGCGGGGAATAGACAAGGTGGACAGAGATAGGATGTTCCAGAGAGGGGACACAGGGACAAGGGGTCACAACTGGAAGCTGAAGACTCAGACGAGTCACAGGGACGTTAGGAAGTATTTCTTCAGTCATAGAGTTGTCAGCAAGTGGAATAGCCTAGCAAGTGAAGTAGTGGAGGCAGGAACCATACATAGTTTTAAGAAGGGGTATGACAAAGCTCAAGAAGCAGAGAGAGAGAGGATCCAGTAGCGATCAGTGAAGAGGCGGGGTCAGGAGCTGAGTCTCGACCCCTGCAACCACTAGGTGAGTACAATTAGGTGAGTACACACACCAACACACACACACACACACACACACACACACACACACACACACACACACACACACACACACACACACACACACACACACACACACACACACACACACACACACACACACACACACACACATACACACACACACACACACACACACACACACACACACACACACACACACACACACACACACACACACACACACACACACACACACACATACACACACACACAGTTATGCTGGTGACAGCAGTAACGACAATAAATAGAAAAGTGAAAGCTTATTCCTGCCATAGTCGTAAAAGCAGAGAACAAAGACGGGTGGCAGCAACGGCGGTGGCGACGACGACAGCGGCATCAGCGGCGGTGGCGGCGGCATCGGCGGCGGCGGCGGCGGCGGCGGCAGCGGCGGCAGCAGCGGCGGCAGCGGCGGCAGCTGCGGCAGCGGCGGCGGCGGAGGCACATATTCAAGCATGGCATGAAAGTGGAAGAAATGTAGAGGTTTGCTACGTGAAGGTGACGCACCTGCCGCTACAGCAGGGTGCGTCACCTCCTCCCTGACCTCCTTCAAGTACGTACGTCATAGTGCTTCCTGAGGTACTACTAAGTACGTCAGTTACGTCATATGTGCTTCCTGAGCCACTACTAAGTACGTCAAGTACGT
Source organism: Cherax quadricarinatus (assembly GCF_038502225.1). Taxonomy (NCBI): domain Eukaryota; kingdom Metazoa; phylum Arthropoda; class Malacostraca; order Decapoda; family Parastacidae; genus Cherax; species Cherax quadricarinatus. The sequence continues at coordinate 5,562,141 of NC_091323.1, read as the reverse complement.
CACAGTTCACCCTTACAGCAACTTAGCTTACGTTTACCAGGTAAAGTTTCACCTGAATCACAGTGTCGATCTTTTAAAACTTATCTCGACGCACAAATAATATTGTCCTTATTTTAAGCTTGCTTATGTTAGAATAGGTTACATTATGTCAAGGTAGGTTACATTATGTCAAGGTAGGTTACATTATGTCAAGGTAGGTTACATTATGTCAAGGTAGGTTACATTATGTCAAGGTAGGTTACATTATGTCAAGGTAGGTTACATTATGTCAAGGTAGGTTACATTATGTCAAGGTAGGTTACATTATGTCAAGGTAGGTTACATTATGTCAGGGTAGGTTACATTATGTCAGGGTAGGTTACATTATGTCAAGGTAGGTTACATTATGTCAAGGTAGGTTACATTATGTCAAGGTAGGTTACATTATGTCAAGGTAGGTTACATTATGTCAAGGTAGGTTACATTATGTCAAGGTAGGTTACATTATGTCAAGGTAGGTTACATTATGTCAAGGTAGGTTACATTATGTCAAGGTAGGTTACATTATGTCAAGGTAGGTTACATTATGTCAAGGTAGGTTACATTATGTCAAGGTAGGTTACATTATGTCAGGGTAGGTTACATTATGTCAGGGTAGGTTACATTATGTCAAGGTAGGTTACATTATGTCAAGGTAGGTTACATTATGTCAGGGTAGGTTACATTATGTCAAGGTAGGTTACATTATGTCAAGGTAGGTTACATTATGTCAAGGTAGGTTACATTATGTCAAGGTAGGTTACATTATGTCAGGGTAGGTTACATTATGTCAAGGTAGGTTACATTATGTCAAGGTAGGTTACATTATGTCAAGGTAGGTTACATTATGTCAAGGTAGGTTACATTATGTCAAGGTAGGTTACATTATGTCAAGGATAGGTTACATTATGTCAAGGTAGGTTACATCATGTCAAGGTAGGTTACATTATGTCAAGGTATGTTACATTATGTCAGGGGAGGTTACATTATGTCAAGGTAGGTTACATTATGTCAAGGTAGGTTACATTATGTCAAGGTTATGTTACATTATGTCAAGGTAGGTTACATTATGTCAGGGTAGGTTACATTATGTCAAGGTAGGTTACATTATGTCAAGGTAGGTTACATTATGTCAAGGTAGGTTACATTATGTCAAGGTAGGTTACATTAAGGTAGGTTACATTATGTCAAGGTAGGTTACATTATGTCAAGGTAGGTTACATTATGTCAAGGTGTTACATTATGTCAAGGTAGGTTACATGTAAGGTGTACATTATGGGTAGGTTACATTATGTCAAGGTAGGTTACATTATGTCAAGGTAGGTTACATTATGTAGGTTACATTATGTCAAGGTAGGTTACATTATGTCAAGGTAGGTTACATTATGTCAGGGTAGGTTACATTATGTCAAGGTAGGTTACATTATGTCAAGGTAGGTTACATTATGTCAAGGTAGGTTACATTATGTCAGGGGAGGTTACATTATGTCAAGGTAGGTTACATTATGTACAAGGTAGGTTACATTATGTCAAGGTAGGTTACATTATGTCAAGGTAGGTTACATTATGTCAAGGTAGGTTACATTATGTCAAGGTAGGTTACATTATGTCAAGGTAGGTTACATTATGTCAAGGTAGGTTACATTATGTCAAGGTAGGTTACATTATGTCAAGGTAGGTTACATTATGTCAAGGTAGGTTACATTATGTCAAGGTAGGTTACATTATGTCAAGGTAGGTTACATTATGTCAAGGTAGGTTACATTATGTAGGTTACATTATGTCAAGGTAGGTTACATTATGTACATTATGTCAAAGTAGGTTACATTATGTCAAGGTAGGTTACATTATGTCAAGGTAGGTTACATTATGTCAAGGTAGGTTACATTATGTCAAGGTAGGTTACATTATGTAAAGTTAGGTTACATTATGTCAAGGTAGGTTACATTATGTCAAGGTAGGTTACATTATGTCAAGGTAGGTTACATTATGTCAAGGTAGGTTACATTATGTCAAGGTAGGTTACATTATGTCAGGGGAGGTTACATTATGTCAAGGTAGGTTACATTATGTCAAGGTAGGTTACATTATGTCAAAGTAGGTTACATTATGTCAAGGTAGGTTACATTATGTCAAGGTAGGTTACATTATGTCAAGGTAGGTTACATTATGTCAAGGTAGGTTACATTATGTCAAGGTAGGTTACATTATGTCAAGGTAGGTTACATTATGTCAGGGGAGGTTACATTATGTCAAGGTAGGTTACATTATGTCAAGGTAGGTTACATTATGTCAAAGTAGGTTACATTATGTCAAGGTAGGTTACATTATGTCAAGGTAGGTTACATTATGTCAAGGTAGGTTACATTATGTCAAGGTAGGTTACATTATGTAAAGGTAGGTTACATTATGTCAAGGAAGGTTACATTATGTCAAGGTAGGTTACATTATGTCAAGGTAGGTTACATTATGTCAAGGTAGGTTACATTATGTCAAGGTAGGTTACATTATGTCAGGGGAGGTTACATTATGTCAAGGTAGGTTACATTATGTCAAGGTAGGTTACATTATGTCAAAGTAGGTTACATTATGTCAAGGTAGGTTACATTATGTCAAGGTAGGTTACATTATGTCAAGGTAGGTTACATTATGTCAAGGTAGGTTACATTATGTCAAGGTAGGTTACATTATGTCAAGGTAGGTTACATTATGTCAGGGGAGGTTACATTATGTCAAGGTAGGTTACATTATGTCAAGGTAGGTTACATTATGTCAAAGTAGGTTACATTATGTCAAGGTAGGTTACATTATGTCAAGGTAGGTTGCATTATGTCAAGGTAGGTTACATTATGTCAAGGTAGGTTACATTATGTCAAGGTAGGTTACATTATGTCAAGGTAGGTTACATTATTTTCAAGGTAGGTTACATTATGTCAGGGGAGGTTACATTATGTCAAGGTAGGTTACATTATGTCAAGGTAGGTTACATTATGTCAAGGTAGGTTACATTATGTCAGGGTAGGTTACATTATGTCAAGGTAGGTTACATTATGTCAAGGTAGGTTACATTATGTCAAGGTAGGTTACATTATGTCAAGGTAGGTTACATTATGTCAAGGTAGGTTACATTATGTCAAGGTAGGTTACATTATGTCAGGGGAGGTTACATTATGTCAAGGTAGGTTACATTATGTCAAGGTAGGTTACATTATGTCAAGGTAGGTTACATTATGTCAGGGTAGGTTACATTATGTCAAGGTAGGTTACATTATGTCAAGGTAGGTTACATTATGTCAAGGTAGGTTACATTATGTCAAGGTAGGTTACATTATGTCAGGGGAGGTTACATTATGTCAGGGTAGGTTACATTATGTCAGGGTAGGTTACATTATGTCAGGGTAGGTTACATTATGTCAAGGTAGGTTACATTATGTCAGGGTAGGTTACATTATGTCAGGGTAGGTTACATTATGTCAGGGTAGGTTACATTATGTCAAGGTAGGTTACATTATGTCAAGGTAGGTTACATTATGTCAAGGTAGGTTACATTAGGTCAGGGGAGGTTACATTAGGTCAAGGTAGGTTACATTATGTCACGGGAGGTTACATTAGGTCAGGGTAGGTTACATTAAATCAGGGTAGGTTACATTATGTCAAGGTAGGTTACATTAAATCAGGGTAGGTTACATTATGTCAAGGTAGGTTACATTAGGTCAGGGTAGGTTACATTATGTCAAGGTAGGTTACATTAGGTCAGGGTAGGTTACATTATGTCAAGGTAGGTTACATTAGGTCAGAGTAGGTTACATTAAATCAGGGTAGGTTACATTATGTCAAGGTAGGTTACATTAAATCAGGGTAGGTTACATTATGTCAAGGTAGGTTACATTATGTCAAGGTAGGTTACATTATGTCAAGGTAGGTTACATTATGTCAAGGTAGGTTACATTATGTCAAGGTAGGTTACATTATGTCAAGGTAGGTTACATTATGTCAAGGTAGGTTACATTATGTCAAGGTAGGTTACATTATGTCAAGGTAGGTTACATTAGGTCAGGGGAGGTTGCATTATGTCAAGGTAGGTTACATTATGTCAAGGTAGGTTACATTAGGTCAGGGGAGGTTACATTATGTCAAGGTAGGTTACATTATGTCAAGGTAGGTTACATTATGTCAAGGTAGGTTACATTATGTCAAGGTAGGTTACATTATGTCAAGGTAGGTTACATTATGTCAAGGTAGGTTACATTATGTCAAGGTAGGTTACATTATGTCAAGGTAGGTTACATTATGTCAAGGTAGGTTACATTATGTCAAGGTAGGTTACATTATGTCAAGGTAGGTTACATTAGGTCAGGGTAGGTTACATTAAATCAGGGTAGGTTACATTATGTCAAGGTAGGTTACATTATGTCAAGGTAGGTTACATTAAATCAGGGTAGGTTACATTATGTCAAGGTAGGTTACATTATGTCAAGGTAGGTTACATTATGTCAAGGTAGGTTACATTATGTCAAGGTAGGTTACATTATGTCAAGGTAGGTTACATTATGTCAAGGTAGGTTACATTATGTCAAGGTAGGTTACATTATGTCAAGGTAGGTTACATTATGTCAAGTTAGGTTACATTATGTCAAGGTAGGTTACATTATGTCAAGGTAGGTTACATTATGTCAAGGTAGGTTACATTATGTCAAGGTAGGTTACATTATGTCAAGGTAGGTTACATTAGGTCAGGGTAGGTTACATTAAATAAGGGTAGGTTACATTATGTCAAGGTAGGTTACATTAAATCAGGGTAGGTTACATTATGTCAAGGTAGGTTACATTAGGTCAGGGTAGGTTACATTATGTCAAGGTAGGTTACATTAGGTCAGGGTAGGTTACATTATGTCAAGGTAGGTTACATTATGTCAAGGTAGGTTACATTAGGTCAGGGTAGGTTACATTATGTCAAGGTAGGTTACATTAAATCAGGGTAGGTTACATTATGTCAAGGTAGGGTACATTAGGTCAGGGTAGGTTACATTATGTCAAGGTAGGTTACATTAAATCAGGGTAGGTTACATTATGTCAAGGTAGGTTACATTAGGTCAGGGTAGGTTACATTATGTCAAGGTAGGGTACATTAGGTCAGGGTAGGTTACATTATGTCAAGGTAGGTTACATTAAATCAGGGTAGGTTACATTATGTCAAGGTAGGTTACATTAGGTCAGGGTAGGTTACATTATGTCAAGGTAGGTTACATTAGGTCAGGGTAGGTTACATTATGTCAAGGTAGGTTACATTAAATCAGGGTAGGTTACATTATGTCAAGGTAGGTTACATTAGGTCAGGGTAGGTTACATTATGTCAAGGTAGGTTACATTAAATCAGGGTAGGTTACATTATGTCAAGGTAGGTTACATTAGGTCAGGGTAAGTTACATTATGTCAAGGTAGGTTACATTAAATCTGGGTAGGTTACATTATGTCAAGGTAGGTTACATTAGGTCAGGGTAGGTTACATTATGTCAAGGTAGGTTACATTAGGTCAGGGTAGGTTACATTAGGTTAGGGTAGGTTACATTAAATCAGGGTAGGTTACATTAAATCAGGGTAGATTACATTAGATTAGGGTAGGTTACATTATGTCAAGGTAGGTTACATTAGGTCACGGGAGGTTACATTAGGTCAGGGTAGGTTACATTAGGTCAGGGGAGGTTACATTAGGTCAGGGGAGGTTACATTAGGTCAGGGTAGGTTACATTAGGTCAGGGGAGGTTACATTAAATCAGGGTAGGTTACATTAAATCAGGGTAGGTTACATTAAATCAGGGTAGGTTACATTAAATCAGGGTAGGTTACATTAAATCAGGGTAGGTTACATTAAATCAGGGTAGGTTACATTAAATCAGGGTAGGTTACATTAAATCAGGGTAGGTTACATTAAATCAGGGTAGGTTACATTAAATCAGGGTAGGTTACATTAAATCAGGGTAGGTTACATTAAATCAGGGTAGGTTACATTAAATCAGGGTAGGTTACATTAAATCAGGGTAGGTTACATTAAATCAGGGTAGGTTACATTAAATCAGGGTAGGTTACATTAGGTTAGGGTAGGTTACATTAGGTCAGGGTAGGTTACATTAGGTCAGGGGAGGTTACATTAGGTCAGGGTATGTTACATTAAATCAGGGTAGGTTACATTAAATCAGGGTAGGTTACATTAGGTTAGGGTAGGTTACATTATGTCAAGGTAGGTTACATTAGGTCACGGGAGGTTACATTAGATCAGGATAGGTTACATTAGGTAACGGTAGGTTACATTCTCACTTCATTCTCATGGAGTGAGAATGTTGCACGACTGTCGCTAATGGAGTGAGAATGTTGCAGAACTGTCGCTCATGGAGTGAGAACGTTGCACGACTGTCGCTAATGGAGTGAGAATGTTGCACGACTGTCGCTAATGGAGTGAGAATGTTGCAGAACTGTCGCTCATGGAGTGAGAACGTTGCACGACTGTCGCTAATGGAGTGAGAATGTTGCACGACTGTCGCTAATGGAGTGAGAATGTTGCAGAACTGTCGCTCATGGAGTGAGAACGTTGCACGACTGTCGCTAATGGAGTGAGAATGTTGCACGACTGTCGCTAATGGAGTGAGAATGTTGCACGACTGTCGCTAATGGAGTGAGAACGTTGCACGACTGTCGCTAATGGAGTGAGAATGTTGCACGACTGTCGCTCATGGAGTGAGAATGTTGCACGACTGTCGCTAATGGAGTGAGAATGTTGCAGAACTGTCGCTCATGGAGTGAGAACGTTGCACGACTGTCGCTAATGGAGTGAGAACGTTGCACGACTGTCGCTAATGGAGTGAGAACGTTCCACGACTGTCGCTAATGGAGTGAGAATGTTGCACGACTGTCGCTAATGGAGTGAGAACGTTGCACGACTGTCGCTAATGGAGTGAGAATGTTGCACGACTGTCGCTAATGGAGTGAGAACGTTGCACGACTGTCGCTAATGGAGTGAGAATGTTGCACGACTGTCGCTAATGGAGTGAGAACGTTGCACGACTGTCGCTAATGGAGTGAGAATGTTGCACGACTGTCGCTAATGGAGTGAGAACGTTGCACGACTGTCGCTAATGGAGTGAGAATGTTGCACGACTGTCGCTAATGGAGTGAGAATGTTGCAGGACTGTCGCTAATGGAGTGAGAATGTTGCAGGACTGTCGCTCATGGAGTGAGAACGTTGCACGACTGTCGCTAATGGAGTGAGAACGTTGCACGACTGTCGCTAATGGAGTGAGAACGTTGCACGACTGTCGCTAATGGAGTGAGAATGTTGCACGACTGTCGCTAATGGAGTGAGAATGTTGCAGGACTGTCGCTAATGGAGTGAGAATGTTGCACGACTGTCGCTAATGGAGTGAGAACGTTGCACGACTGTCGCTCATGGAGTGAGAACGTTGCACGACTGTCGCTAATGGAGTGAGAATGTTGCATGACTGTCGCTCATGGAGTGAGAATAACGGTGCACGACTGTCGCTCATGGAGTGAGAATGTTGCATGACTGTCGCTCATGGAGTGAGAATGTTGCATGACTGTCGCTCATGGAGTGAGAATGTTGCACGACTGTCGCTCATGGAGTGAGAATAACGGTGCACGACTGTCGCTCATGGAGTGAGAATAACGGTGCACGACTGTCGCTCATGGAGTGAGAATGTTGCACGACTATCGCTCATGGAGTGAGAATGTTGCACGACTGTCGCTCATGGAGTGAGAATAACGCTGCACGACTGTCGCTCATGGAGTGAGAATAACGGTGCACGACTGTCGCTCATGGAGTGAGAATAACGCTGCACGACTGTCGCTCATGGAGTGAGAATAACGGTGCACGACTGTCGCTCATGGAGTGAGAACAACGGTGCACGACTGTCGCTCATGGAGTGAGAATAACGGTGCACGACTGTCGCTCATGGAGTGAGAATAACGGTGCACGACTGTTGCTCATGGAGTAAGAACAACGGTGCACGACTGTTGCTCATGGAGTGAGAATAACGGTGCACGACTGTTGCTCATGGAGTGAGAATAACGGTGCACGACTGTTGCTCATGGAGTGAGAATAACGGTGCACGACTGTTGCTCATGGAGTGAGAATAACGGTGCACGACTGTTGCTCATGGAGTGAGAATAACGGTGCACGACTGTCGCTCATGGAGTGAGAATAACGGTGCACGACTGTCGCTCATGGAGTGAGAATAACGGTGTACGACTGTTGCTCATGGAGTGAGAATAACGGTGCACGACTGTCGCTCATGGAGTGAGAATAACGGTGTACGACTGTTGCTCATGGAGTGAGAATAACGGTGCACGACTGTCGCTCAGGGAGTGAGAATAACGGTGCACGACTGTCGCTCATGGAGTGAGAATAACGGTGCACGACTGTCGCTCAGGGAGTGAGAATAACGGTGCACGACTGTCGCTCATGGAGTGAGAATAACGGTGCACGACTGTCGCTCAGGGAGTGAGAATAACGGTGCACGACTGTCGCTCATGGAGTGAGAATAACGGTGCACGACTGTCGCTCAGGGAGTGAGAATAACGGTGCACTGCTACGCAGCTTCCGGCGTTCACCATAAAAAAGATTGAGACAAAGAGTAAATAAAAATCATTATTTACATTATGTATGTAAAAGCTGCGCTTTATCTTCATTAACGTCGGAGAAGCAACACGGAGAGTTATTCTTGGAGAAATATGTTATGTTAATCTAAGGTGGTGTCTGCCTGGCTGGATCTTTAGAGGCGGGGATGTAGGAAAGCTCCTGGGGGCTCTATTTCACCTCGGGCCCAATCTCAGTTGAGATGGGAGTCCGTCTCCTCACTTAGGAATGAATTTCTACTTAGATGTTAGTCGACTATTGTGGTTCCTTATTTGGAAGATGTGTATAGGCAAGATTCCTTATACCTCTTACCCATTCAAACATTATCTCTCAGTCTACAGCAGGATTCGAACCTACACGCTCCGCATTAACGTACGCAAGGCGTTAGTGTAGAGTGTACATTAACCCAGGCTCCAGGTAAATATAGATAGATGGTTAACCCAAGCCAGACGGTCACTGCCATGCCCCAGAGCACCAGGTTTTCACCTGATTGCGAATTGTTAAGCATCTGTTACCCATGATTACCTTGCAGTATACACATACCATAAAAAATAACCAGTCTAGACTTGTTGGTGGAAATAACCCTAAGCTCCTGGTTTGGCTGGCAGCGTCCTCAACTGACACACTGAGATGTATGGGATTGATCCCCGGTGAGGGTGATGTTTCCTTACACCTAGCAGTAAGTAGGTGATCAGGGCCAGCACTTTGGAGAGGCAACTGTTGTCGGTGGCATCTTGGGGACAAGATTAACCTAAGTTGCAAGAAATGCTCTACATAACTAGGGACTTTCCATGTAGTGCGTCAGATGCATCATGTATTTGTGATAATAAATTTTATTATTATTATTATTATTATTATTATTATTATTATTATTATTATTAATGTTTTTGTTACAGATTTTGTAATTATTGTTTCCATCATTATTATTATTGTCATTATAATATCATTAGTCGTCATGATTATTATTATTATTATTATTATTATTATTATTATTATTATTATTATTATTATTATTATTATTATTATTATTATTATTATTATAAACGGAAAATAAAGTAATCTGTATATTTCGACCTCAAGTCACCTGATGCTCTAAATTCACTGAGCACAATAAGAGTGGCTGAGCCTCCCTATATAATCACGTTTCCATCTCACAGACCACTTTATTGCTCGTGTTTTCTGCCTGTGTGTGTGTGTGGTGTATGACCTAGCACGTGTGTCAGTAGTGTTACTGTGTATTGTGTAGCATACTTAGATAATCCCAGCTACTTATATATAAGCTCCCTTCCTGCGAGACGTCACGAGTCCCGCACATGTGTACCGCCTGCAACAGGCCTCAGTTCCATGGTAGGCATAACAGACTCGACAGGTAGGCCTGGGCTTCTCAAAACTCTCTCAGTTATACACTTCCAGACATCCAACGTGTGTATTTCTTACTCCAGTATCTCCTCACGTGCCCCAACGACACGTACCATGGTGTTGACTGATGTGGGCAGGGCCTATAAGAGGGTATTCAGCCAGTACATTGGTCCGGGGCCCGGCTGTGAATCTCTGAAAGAGCCCCTTTGCCATAGACGTTTTATTTTGATTTTACGTTCTATTTTGATTTGTAAGGTATATTATATGTCAGTCCTGACTTGTCGGTTTAGAAAAACCGAGTATTGAATTAGGCATTGCTGGAGAAATTTATTTTGATAATATTATTACAAATTTTGCAGACAAAGAAGGCAGAAATGCTTATTTCACTAAGTAGTCTGAGTAAATATTAAGCTTTTAAGAATTTATTTTACTTTGATAGAACATAACAAACGTTTAGAAATTTAGGAACTTGCAAAGTTAAGGGTCAACAAAATTTCAGAACTTAAAAAGTAAACGTATAAAGCCTATTTTATCTAGTTATTCTGCTGAACTGGAAATAAACTATTTATAATACTTTATTAATGGTTTTATTGGAATTCAAATTCTCAATTTTGACAGAAGCTTCAGCCTGCCCCAAGGGGCCCCAAAGCAGTCTTGTTCCGCCTTGCAAAATTTCTCTTCGAGGCCCTGGCTCCCCACCACTCTCCCAACCCTTTCCCATATTTCCATCCTTAACCATCATTCTTCCTTCCCCATCTTACCAGAGCTGTGGTCATACCCCGTACCTCGCCCTGGATGTGGGTTGCATCCTGGGAGGAACCAGACCTACGGGCGAGTCTTCTTATGAGACACTTTGTAACATTTAGGAATGTTTACTGCAGAAATGTTTTTCCAGCCAGTGACTTCCTCAGTCCAGTGCAGAGATGACTGGTGTCTAATTCCTCAACAGTCCAGTACAGAGATGACTGGTGTCTAATTCCTCAACAGTCCAGTACAGAGATGACTGGTGTCTAATTCCTCAACAGTCCAGTACAGAGATGACTGGTGTCTAATTCCTCAACAGTCCAGTACAGAGATGACTGGCGTCTAATTCCTCAACAGTCCAGTGCAGAGAAGACTGGTGTCTAATTCCTCAACAGTCCAGTACAGAGATGACTGGCGTCTAATTCCTCAACAGTCCAGTGCAGAGATGACTGGTGTCTAATTCCTCAACAGTCCAGTACAGAGATGACTGGTGTCTAATTCCTCAACAGTCCAGTGCAGAGATGACTGGTGTCTAATTCCTCAACAGTCCAGTACAGAGATGACTGGTGTCTAATTCCTCAACAGTCCAGTGCAGAGAAGACTGGTGTCTAATTCCTCAACAGTCCAGTACAGAGATGACTGGCGTCTAATTCCTCAACAGTCCAGTGCAGAGATGACTGGTGTCTAATTCCTCAACAGTCCAGTACAGAGATGACTGGTGTCTAATTCCTCAACAGTCCAGTGCAGAGATGACTGGTGTCTAATTCTTCAACAGTCCAGTACAGAGATGACTGGTGTCTAATTCCTCAACAGTCCAGTACAGAGATGACTGGTGTCTAATTCCTCAACAGTCCAGTACAGAGATGACTGGTGTCTAATTCCTCAACAGTCCAGTACAGAGATGACTGGTGTCTAATTCTTCAACAGTCCAGTGCAGAGATGACTGGTGTCTAATTCCTCAACAGTCCAGTGCAGAGATGACTGGTGTCTAATTCTTCAACAGTCCAGTGCAGAGATGACTGGTGTCTAATTCTTCAACAGTCCAGTACAGAGATGACTGGTGTCTAATTCCTCAACAGTCCAGTACAGAGATGACTGGTGTCTAATTCCTCAACAGTCCAGTACAGAGATGACTGGTGTCTAATTCCTCAACAGTCCAGTACAGAGATGACTGGTGTCTAATTCCTCAACAGTCCAGTACAGAGATGACTGGTGTCTAATTCCTCAACAGTCCAGTACAGAGATGACTGGTGTCTAATTCTTCAACAGTCCAGTGCAGAGATGACTGGTGTCTAATTTCTCAACAGTCCAGTGCAGAGATGACTGGTGTCTAATTCTTCAACAGTCCAGTGCAGAGATGACTGGTGTCTAATTCTTCAACAGTCCAGTACAGAGATGACTGGTGTCTAATTCCTCAACAGTCCAGTGCAGAGATGACTGGTGTCTAATTCCTCAACAGTCCAGTACAGAGATGACTGGTGTCTAATTCCTCAACAGTCCAGTACAGAGATGACTTGTGTCTAATTCCTCAACAGTCCAGTACAGAGATGACTGGTGTCTAATTCTTCAACAGTCCAGTACAGAGATGACTGGTGTCTAATTCCTCAACAGTCCAGTGCAGAGATGACTGGTGTCTAATTCCTCAACAGTCCAGTACAGAGATGACTGGTGTCTAATTCCTCAACAGTCCAGTACAGAGATGACTGGTGTCTAATTCCTCAACAGTCCAGTGCAGAGATGACTGGTGTCTAATTCCTCAACAGTCCAGTGCAGAGATGACTGGTGTCTAATTCCTCAACAGTCCAGTACAGAGATGACTGGTGTCTAATTCCTCAACAGTCCAGTGCAGAGAAGACTGGTGTCTAATTCCTCAACAGTCCAGTACAGAGATGACTGGTGTCTAATTCTTCAACAGTCCAGTACAGAGATGACTGGTGTCTAATTCCTCAACAGTCCAGTGCAGAGATGACTGGTGTCTAATTCCTCAACAGTCCAGTACAGAGATGACTGGTGTCTAATTCTTCAACAGTCCAGTACAGAGATGACTGGTGTCTAATTCTTCAACAGTCCAGTGCAGAGATGACTGGTGTCTAATTCTTCAACAGTCCAGTGCAGAGATGACTGGTGTCTAATTCCTCAACAGTCCAGTGCAGAGATGACTCTTGTCTAATTTCTCAACAGTCCAGTACAGAGATGACTGGTGTCTAATTCTTCAACAGTCCAGTACAGAGATGACTGGTGTCTAATTCTTCAACAGTCCAGTGCAGAGATGACTGGTGTCTAATTCTTCAACAGTCCAGTGCAGAGATGACTGGTGTCTAATTCCTCAACAGTCCAGTGCAGAGATGACTGGTGTCTAATTCTTCAACAGTCCAGTGCAGAGATGACTGGTGTCTAATTCTTCAACCGTCCAGTGCAGAGATGACTGGTGTCTAATTCCTCAACAGTCCAGTGCAGAGATGACTGGTGTCTAATTCTTCAACAGTCCAGTGCAGAGATGACTGGTGTCTAATTCCTCAACAGTCCAGTGCAGAGATGACTGGTGTCTAATTCCTCAACAGTCCAGTACAGAGATGACTGGTGTCTAATTCCTCAACAATCCAGTGCAGAGATGACTGGTGTCTAATTCCTCAACAGTCCAGTGCAGAGATGACTGGTGTCTAATTCCTCAACAGTCCAGTGCAGAGATGACTGGTGTCTAATTCCTCAACAGTCCAGTACAGAGATGACTGGTGTCTAATTCCTCAACAGTCCAGTGCAGAGATGACTGGTGTCTAATTCCTCAACAGTCCAGTACAGAGATGACTGGTGTCTAATTCCTCAACAGTCCAGTACAGAGATGACTGGTGTCTAATTCCTCAACAGTCCAGTACAGAGATGACTGGTGTCTAATTCCTCAACAATCCAGTGCAGAGATGACTGGTGTCTAATTCTTCAACAGTCCAGTACAGAGATGACTGGTGTCTAATTCCTCAACAGTCCAGTGCAGAGATGACTTCCGTCTAATTCTTCAACAGTCCAGTGCAGAGATGACTGGTGTCTAATTCCTCAACAGTCCAGTACAGAGATGACTGGTGTCTAATTCCTCAACAGTCCAGTGCAGAGATGACTGGTGTCTAATTCCTCAACAGTCCAGTGTAGAGATGACTTGTGTCTAATTCCTCAACAGTCCAGTGCAGAGATGACTTCCGTCTAATTCTTCAATTAGCCGGGTTTCTGAACCATTTACATCAGGAGTCTTCTTATAGGTGTTGTATGTATTCAGTCATCAGTAGACAGGTGCCTGTGTGGTGGGCGTCTGCAAGCTTCGTTCTGCTCACAAACTTAACACCAATGAATCTCTTCCTTTACCTCTCATGTACCTATAACTTCCACGATTTCAAGTGTTGTTCTTAAGTCGCCTTCTCTCCATTCAGTTCGTAGTTTGCTCCGTTGTTTCTCACGCCCAGATAAACATTAGGCACTTAGAAAAGATAAAATTTCGTTCGGATTTTTAACCCCGGAGGGTTAGCCACCCAGGATAACCCAAGAAAGTCAGTGCGTCATCGAGGACTGTCTAACTTATTTCCACTGTGGGCCTCAATCTTGTCCCCCAGGATGCGACCCATACCAGTCGACTAACACCCGGGTACCTATTTGCTGCTAGGTGAATGGACAAGAGGTGTAAGGAAACGTGTCGAAATGTTTTCACCCGCCGGGAATCGAACCCGGGCCCTCCGTTTGTGAAGCGGGAGCTTTATCCACCAGGCCACCAGGCCACCGGGCCTCCGGGCCACTTGTGTATCTCCCGAGTCAGTATTGATGTTCTTATCGTCTCGCTAACATGGCTGCCAACAATATTCTCCAGCCTGAATGTTAATAAATTTATTTCCGCTCTGCTCACACTCTCAGTTTATTAGTTTACAGACATTCATTTTCCATCATTCTGTTGTATATTCTTGTCTGCCTCGCTCAGCCATATTTGTTGCCATGCGCATCGAAATTACTGCTCCAGATTTTGCTTTACAACCTGTCAGACCTACAAACAAGCATTTTATTTCCTTGTATAGTTTAAAAATATAGTTTACATGTAATTAAATATTGGTAAAGACAATAGAAATCCACTAGCATGCATCTGCGTCTCGTTTAATTTTGTTACTCTCAGTTAATAACAGTTAACAGACGTTAACATTAAGTTTATCCACACAAATCTTCCCTGAAGAAAAAATAATGAACGTTTAAATTTCCATGAAATTTCAACCATGGAGGAATTACATGAAGGGTAATTCTTGTAGAACTTGTTGACCTCGTTCAACATAATGACGTGTGACGCTCAGACCACTGAGTGCAACACCGGTCAGTCACCGGTCACTGCTGCCTTGGCCCGGTATGGTAACGCTCAAACTACTGCAGTACCATAACTTCTCAGAGTACCAACAATTACTACCCCACCTTCAGGCGTCTCCTGACACACCATCTTGTCTCAACTCCCTCACTCAACAATACACAAATGACCCTCTGTGGCATGCTACAAGTATCTTATATTTTATTTGGCGTATGTCACACTCCCATATAGGCTACCTCCCGACCAGCGAACCAGGTGCTAAGGATTTGACGGTCACTAGGGGCCCAGTGCCTCGGTTCATCTGCAAATCACAGTCAAGCCAGCCAAAGCTGTGAAGCAATGTGGCTCTCCCCCCCCCTCATGGGAGGTTCCTTGACGCTGGTGAGGGGCTCTTGATCTAGGGAATTGGATCTGTGCTCCGGTTCCCTGAATTGAGCCTGAATACCCTCCCCCCTCCCCCACGTGCTGTATAACCCTACGGGTTTAGCGCCTCCCCCATGGTTATAATAATAATAGTGTGGCTACCCTGTGACATGAGTTGTGGCAGACTTGCCTGGGTTGCTGGTTGCTCACAGTGCTCACAGTGCTCACAGTGCTCACAGTGCTCACAGTGCTCACAGTGTTCACAGTGCTCACAGTGCTCACAGTGTTCACAGTGCTCACAGTGCTCACAGTGCTCACAGTGCTCACAGTGTTCACAGTGCTCACAGTGCTCACAGTGCTCACAGTGCTCACAGTATTCACAGTGCTCACAGTGCTCACAGTGTTCACAGTGCTCACAGTGTTCATAGTGTTCACAGTGCACACAGTGCTCACAGTGTTCACAGTGTTCAGAGTGTTCACAGTGCTCACAGTGCTCACAGTGTTCACAGTGCTCACAGTGTTCATAGTGCTCACAGTGTTCAGTGTTCACAGTGCTCACAGTGTTCACAGTGCTCACAGTGCTCACAGTGTTCACAGTGCTCACAGTGCTCACAGTGTTCACAGTGTTCACAGTGCTCACAGTGCTCACAGTGCTCACAGTGCTCAGTGTTCACAGTGCTCACAGTGTTCACAGTGCTCACAGTGCTCACAGTGCTCACAGTGTTCACAGTGCTCACAGCGTTCACAATGCTCACAGTGCTCACAGTGCTCACAGTGTCCACAGTGTTCACAGTGCTCACAGTGTTCACAGTGTTCACAGTGTTCACAGTGCTCACAGTGCTCACGGTGCTCACAGTGTTCTCAATGCTCACAGTGCTCACGGTGTTCACAGTGCTCACAGTGCTCACAGTGCTCACAGTGTTCACAGTGCTCACAGCGTTCACAGTGCTCACAGTGCTCACAGTGTTCACAGTGCTCACAGTGTTCACAGTGCTCACAGTGTTCACAGTGTTCTCAGTGCTCACAGTGCTCACGGTGTTCACAGTGCTCACAGTGTTCACAGTGTTCACAGTGTTCTCAGTGTTCACAGTGTTCACAGTGTTCACAGTGTTCACAGTGCTCACAGTGCTCACAGTGTTCACAGTGTTCTCAGTGCTCACAGTACTCACAGTGTTCACAGTGTTCTCAGTGCTCACAGTGTTCACAGTGTTCACAGTGTTCTCAGTGCTCACAGTGTTCACAGTGTTCACAGTGTTCACAGTGTTCATAGTGCTCACAGTGCTCACAGTGCTCACAGTGTTCACAGTGTTCTCAGTGCTCACAGTGTTCACAGTGTTCACAGTGTTCACAGTGCTCACAGTGCTCACAGTGTTCACAGTGATCACAGTGCTCACAGTGTTCACAGTGCTCACAGCGTTCACAGTGCTCACAGTGCTCACAGTGTTCACAGTGCTCACAGTGTTCACAGTGCTCACAGTGTTCACAGTGTTCTCAGTGCTCACAGTGCTCACAGTGCTCACAGTGCTCACAGTGTTCTCAGTGTTCACAGTGTTCTCAGTGTTCACAGTGTTCACAGTGTTCACAGTGCTCACAGTGTTCACAGTGTTCACAGTGCTCACAGTGCTCACAGTGCTCACAGTGCTCACAGTGTTCTCAGTGCTCACAGTGTTCACAGTGTTCACAGTGTTCTCAGTGCTCACAGCGTTCACAGTGTTCACAGTGTTCTCAGTGCTCACAGTGTTCACAGTGTTCACAGTGCTCACAGTGTTCACAGTGTTCACAGTGCTCACAGTGCTCACAGTCCTCACAGTGTTCACAGTGTTCTCAGTGCTCACAGTGTTCACAGTGTTCACAGTGTTCACAGTGCTCACAGTGCTCACAGTGTTCACAGTGATCACAGTGCTCAGTGTTCACAGTGCTCACAGTGCTCACAGTGTTCACAGTGTTCTCAGTGTTCTCAGTGCTCACAGTGTTCACTGTGTTCACAGTGCTCACAGTGTTCACAGTGTTCACAGTGCTCACAGTGTTCACAGTGATCACAGTGCTCACAGTGTTCACAGTGTTCACAGTGTTCACAGTGCTCACAGTGCTCACAGTGCTCACAGTGCTCACAGTGTTCACTGTTGCTTGCAGTTTTTGCTTCTTTTTGAGCACCGTGTTGTACACTTGCTCTTACATTATTGTACATAGTGTAAACAGTGTACATGTAAGAACAGCTTGCTTGTTTGGTGAAGGAAACACAAGTTATATAAACTCTGCTGTTATTGATCACATTAGGACGAGGTGTGGAGGTCAATATACACCTGTGTTCCTAATACCCGAAAACACGAGAATATAACTGATAATAATGTTTCGGTTCGACTTGTATCATTAACCACACAGAGTCGCCAAGGGAAGGGAGCCAATCTAAGTCTCCTGTGTACGAGTTAAGTGGTTCGTACGTTGGACTACGTGGTGCTGGCAGTAACAGCCTGGTCGTGGACCGGGCCGCAGGGGCGTTGATCCCCGGAATACCCTCCAGGTAGACTCCAGGTAGGTCGCGGTATTGTGCCTTTGTTTTCTGCAGTGATCAGGTCATAGCATAAAGAGTAAGACACGGGTGCAACACTAGATTTCTTCAGTGAACCACAGACAACACACTGGTCATTTTATGACACAATGACACAAACCTCGTGACAATGACACAAATCTCGTGACAATGACACAAACCTCGTGACACATACGTTTCCTGACAAATAACGAACAAACACAAGTGTGTGTGATTATCACCTGCGTCAGAGATGACTCATTTGTTTACCGAATTTACGTTTAACAGCAACAACGTAAATTCCCTAATTACGCCCCACAGTACTAAAAGTAACATGAAAAGACATGAAACTCGTTCCCTTAATAATGCTCACATCAAAAACACACAAAAAATACGTTTTCAATTTACAAAATCGTAAGCTGCACAAATGGTATTTGTACAGCTTATAAAAATATAAACTGGACGAATACCATTTACTCAAATGATAAGTTTGCAAACATTTTATTTTTCCTGAAGTATTACAAAGACATGTGATGTAAAGTGTATATTTTGAGGTGGATGGACGCCTGGTTTTCAAATTAAAACGTTAATTAAATTCTTTCTCTCTTGAGACTATCTCAGTCGCCCGTCCACCAGTAGAGACTACACTCACATTCTCTCTGTTAGAATAGCAATATTAGTAATTATTACTAGTATTATTGTTAAAAGAATTATTTTCGGTATTATGAATACGCGAATAATATTATGACAACGTGGTAAGTGGTTAGAGCACCGACCTGCTAGTTTTAGGACAAGCTTCCTAAAGGTTCGATTCCCACCCGTTACTTGAGATGCTTATTAAAATGGTATTATTTCGCAAGTTATAGCTTTACTCTTTCAGCTAAAAGAGATTAAAAAAATGGTATCTAAATTCAGGTACTGATCTAAGCCAGCTTACCAAACGACTCCCATAAAGTCCCTAATATATATTCCTCGCATGACACAGTAATGGTAACTTGGGTGTTGCATCCTCTCTCTCGTTCACCTTCCTAATCTCTAAGGTTCTTAGCCCCCTCTCCTCCACCTGATACCTCTTCCACATCCTTCATCCACCGAGGCAATGGAGGCTTCACAATCTCACCATGAGATAACAGCAATCTGCTGCTCCTGCACGTCTGTGAATGCTGTCAGAACCATAAATGGAATTAAACTGCCTGTCTATGGTCCACCTCAATTCTGCTTTCACAGTCGACGTAATAATGCTACCTTCAGGAGCTGCTCCAGGAGGTGTCGATAATTAAGTCAGGGGAGTAGGAGGTTGTTTTGTCTTGAGGCTACGCTCTGGCTTTACTAAGAACACCCATGGAATACTAAGTTGAGAGAGAGAGAGAGAGAGAGAGAGAGAGAGAGAGAGAGAGAGAGAGAGAGAGAGAGAGAGAGAGAGAGAGAGAGAGAGAGAGAGAGAGAGAGAGAGAGAGGAGAGAGAGGTAAAGCGGAGATCGAAGACTGTCATGTCCACACCGGGGTTGTCTGCAGACGTCTGTCTACTTCTGGCATGACATGCTGACTATCGTGCAATATCCAGACTGAAGATAGTTGAAGCCTAGGATATTAAATCAGAAGGCTCTCTTCCCACCCACCATTTCCTCCGGCCAATGCTGGCATAAAACTTGGTTAAAAAAATATTTGAAATTGGAATAGAAATTTAAGCCTAGAAGTAGACAGATAGTTATAAATTAGACACGTGTCTAATATATCAACTTGTTTGTTCTCTGAACCATTTATGTACATAGAACAGTGGTTCAATTACTTGTGTTACACCACTCATACCAGAGAACTGTGTGCACCAGTAGTTCTGATCATCACTACTTCTGGTTACCACTAGTTCTGAGTACCACTAGTTCTGAGTACCACTAGTTCTGAGTACCAGTTCTGAGTATCACTAGTTCTGAGTACCAGTAGTTCTGAGTACTACTAGTTTTGAGTACCACTAGTTCTGAGTACCACTAGTTCTGAGTATCAGTTCTAAGTACCACAAGTTCTAAGCACCACTAATTGTGAGTACAAGTAGCTTTGAGTACCACTAGTTCTGAGTACCAGTAGTTCTGAGTACCACTAGTTCTGAGTACCACTAGGTCTGAGTACCACTGGTTCTGAGTACCAGGAGTTCTGAGTACCAGAAATTCTGAGTATCAGAAGTTCAGATTACCACTTCTTGTGAGTACCAGGAGTTCTGATTACCAGTAGTTCTGAGTACCGGGGTTCTGCTTTAAGGTACCGTGTTGCTGGAGAACGTGATATTCCGCAAATCCTGAGAAGCCTCAGAAAAATACTGTGATCCGATGTGACTACCACGACAACCACTACTACCTGTATCTCTCTTGCTGCCATTTTTACAAATACGTGACTACCACGATAACCACTACTACCTGTATCTCTCTTGCTGCCATTTTTTACAAATACGTGACTACCACGATAACCACTACTACCTGTATCTCTCTTGCTGCCATTTTTACAAATACGTGACTTCCACGACAACCACTAATACATCAACCTCAGTACCACTCACTTAGGTAGATAATGTCATAAAACGACAAATTCTCATTACAGAGACACCTTCAGCAGGGAGAACATTTTTAATACACCCCCGACACAGGAGTGTCATCAAGGATGGAGAAATATACAACGACAATGACTAATAAAGAAAACGAGGCAATACAGAGGTTGAGACAACTCACAGATAACCAACAATTGCAGACACAACTTTTGACGACGTTTTAGTAGTAGCAGTAATAATAGTTGTAACAGTAATAGTAATAGTAGTTGTAACAGTAATAGCAGTAGTAATAGTAGCAGAAGTAGTAGTAATAGCAGTAGTAGTAACAGTATTAGAAGTAGTAGTAATAGTAGAATAGTAGTAAAGTAGTAGTAGTAGTAGTAATGGAAGTAGTAGTAATAGTATTAGCAGAAATAGTACTAGAAGTAGTAGTATTACTAGTAGTAGTAGTAAGAGTGGTAGTAGAAATAATAGTAATAGTTGCAACAATAGTAGTAGTAGTTGGCAGTGTTTACAAAGTCCCTTGCACTCTATGTTCTCTCTCAATTGTTGGGGAGATTTGGTAAACTGATGGAAACTCGATTAGGACGACACAGGAGTAGAATGTAGCCTTTAACCGCTTTAGTTGGGTAAATAATCTGTAAAGGTGGACAGCAGCTCAAGTCATTGTATCCAACAACACTTGCACTTATATAAAAAGACTAACGCTTCTTTTTTTTCTTTTCATTATAATAATATTAATAATAATAATAATAAACAGTCACAATACCGTGACTGTCACGGTATTGTGACTGTTTATAAAGGTAACCCGCGCATAGAGAATTGAAACCTGTTTCGACGTTCCAGCCCGACCTGGATCCTTAACTAAGTGTGGGATATTTGTGTAAAACTAACACCTCTCACTGAATCATAACACGACTGCAAATAAATTAGGGAACGGGTGGGGATTGAACCCATGGCAAGAGTCATAAAACTCCCAGCTAGCTGATTGACTGGTTAACAAATGGACATGTGAGTTTCAGGACTCACTTGCCATGGTTCAAGCCCCACCCGTTCCTTGATTTATTTACTTATCACTTATTTCTCAGGTATGTGGCTGAGCCATAACATAGTTGATGCTACTTTATAAACCATCGTTAGAGTCCCAGCTTATTCTCTAATTTATTCAAACATCGTCACTGGTCAAACATCGTCACTGGTCAAACATCGTCACTGGTCAAACATCGTCACTAGTCAAACATCGTCACTAGTCAAACATCATCACTGGCCAAACAACGTCACTGGTCAAACATCGTCACTGGTCAAACATCGTCACTAGTCAAACATCATCACTGGCCAAACAACGTCACTGGTCAAACAACGTCACTGGTCAAACAACGTCACTGGTCAAACAACGTCACTGGTCAAACAACGTCACTGGTCAAACATCGTCACTGGTCAAGCGACTGCTGGAAGTGGTAGGTGGGTTTATAGAGCACTTAGCTAAGTAACAAGCGACTGCTGGAGGTGGTAGGTGGGTTGGTAGAGCACCCAGCTCAAACATCGTCACTAGTCAAACATCATCACTGGTCAAACAACGTCACTGGTCAAACATGGTCACTGGTCAAACATCGTCACTGGTCAAACATCGTCACTGGTCAAACATCGTCACTGGTCAAGCACCGTCACTGGTCAAACATCGTCACTAGTCAAACATCGTCACTGGTCAAACATCGTCACTGGTCAAACATTGTCACTGGTCAAACATCGTCACTGGTCAAACATTGTCACTGGTTAAACATCGTCACTGGTCAAACATCATCACTGGTCAAACATCGTCACTGGTCAAACATCGTCACTGGTCAAACATCGTCACTGGTCAAACATCGTCACTGGTCAAACATCGTCACTGGTCAAACATCGTTACTGGTCAAACATCGTCACTGGTCAAACATCGTCACTGGTCAAACATCGTCACTGGTCATCACAACTTTCAGATTGAGACACACTAGTTGTCACACCTTCAAAGTAAGACACAATCGTTGTCACAGCTTCAGAATGAGATACAGTGCTCGTCACAACTTCAGAGAGACACTTTTCACCGCAACTTCGGAGAGACACTGCTCACCACAGCTTCAGAGTGAGACACACTGGTGGCCACAAATTCACATCAGTTTGCCAGGTCAACGCTGAAGTATTTCTGGAGTAAGTGCCTCATTCCTGGACAAGGTGAGGCCAGGAATACTGATACACTCTCACACATGAATTATGCACGAGGCTTGTTAGTTGTTGACGCTCAGGTAGCTGGTGCTGAAGACCACTGTTGGCCCTGGTGCGGAAACCCAGTGCCGGCCCTGGTACTGAAGACCAGTGTTGGCCCTGGTGCTGAAGACCAGTGTTGGCCCTGGTGCGGAAACCCAGTGCCGGCCCTGGTGCTGAAGACCAGTGTTGGCCCTGGTGCTGAAGACCAGTGTTGGCCCTGGTGCTGAAGACCAGTGCTGGCCCTAGTGCTGAAGACCAGTGCTGTCCCTGGTGTTGAAGTCCAGTGCTGGCCCTGGTTCTGAAAACCGGTGTTGGCCCTATTGCTGAAGACCAGTGCTGGCCCTGGTGCTGAAGACCAGTACTGGATCTCTTCCTGAAGACAAGTGCTGGACCGCTTCCTGAAGACCAGTGCTGGACCTGGGCAATTCTCTCTAGCGCGACATGCATTCTTTCCTCTCAAGGAACCTTGAACTCCAACTTGCCTTCTGCAATCCTTGAAGCGCAGCATAGGTTCTATATAGTTCGTTGATAATGTTTGAAGTCACGAATGAGCTTGGAATTTCACTGTTTCTTCACAATAGCTGTTTTGTATATATATATATATATATATATATATATATATATATATATATATATATATATATATATATATATATATATATATATATATATATATATATATATATATATATATATATATATTATATATATATATATATTTATATATATATATATATATATATATATATATATATATATATATATATATATATATATATATATATATATATATATATATATATATATATATTTATATTTATTTATGCACACTAATCTGAGTTTTCTTTGATTTTATCTTAATAGTTCTTGGTCTTATTACTTTTCCTTTTATATCCATGGGGAAGTAGAATAAGAATCTTTCCTCCGTAAGCCATGCGTGTTGTAAAAGTCAACTAAAATGCCGGGAACAATGGGCTAGTAACCCCTTTTCCTGTAAAGATTACTAAAAAGAATAAGAAGAAGAAAATTATCAAAGTGGGAAGTCTGAATGTGCGTGAATGTTGTGCAAATGATAAGAAAAAGATGATTGTGGATGTTATGAATGAGAAGAAACTGGATGTCCTGGCTTTAAGTGAAACAAAGCTGAAGGGGGTGGGAGAGTTTCAATGGAGAGGAATAAATGGGATTAGGTCAGGGGTTTCAAATAGAGTTAGAGCTAAAGAAGGAGTAGCAATAATGTTGAAGGATAAGCTATGGCAGAAAAAGAGGGACTACAAATGTATAAATTCAAGGATTATGTGGAGTAAAATAAAGATTGGATGTGAAAAGTGGGTTATAGTAAGCGTGTATGCACCTGGAGAAGAGAGAAGTGTAGAGGAGAGAGAGAGATTCTGGGAAATGTTGAGTGAATGCTTGAGGAGTTTTGAATCAAGTGTGAGAGTAATGGTGGTTGGGGATTTCAATGCTAAAGTGGGTAAAAATGTTATGGAGGGAGTAGTAGGTAAATTTGGGGTGCCAGGGGTAAATGTAAATGGGGAGCCTTTAATTGAGCTATGTGTAGAAAGAAATTTGGTAATAAGTAATACACATTTTATGAAAAAGAGGATAAATAAATATACAAGGTATGATGTAGCACACCATACACCATACACCTGCAACATCTACCACATTGCCCCCCTATCCACCCTGTCATACGCCTTTTCCAAATCCATAAATGCCACCAAAACCTCTTTAGCCTTATCTAAATACTGTTCACTTACATGTTTCACTGTAAACACCTGGTCCACACATCCCCTACCTTTCCTAAATCCTCCTTGTTCATCTGCTATCCTATTCTCCGTCTTACTCTTAATTCTTTCAATAATAACTCTACCATACACTTTACCAGGTATACTCAACAGACTTATCCCCCTATAATTTTTGCAATCTCTTTTGTCCCCTTTGCCTTTATACAAAGGAATTATGCATGCTCTCTGCCAATACCTAGGTACCTTACCCTCTTCCATACATTTATTAAATAATTGCACCAACCACTCAAAACTATATCCCCACCTGCTTTTAACATTTCTATGTTTATCCCATCAATCCCGGCTGCCTTACCCCCTTTCATTTTACCTACTGCCTCACGAACTTCCCCACACTCACAACTGGTTCTTCCTCACTCCTACAAGATGCTATTCCTCCTTGTCCTATACACGAAATCACAGCTT
Organism: Cherax quadricarinatus; assembly: GCF_038502225.1. NCBI lineage: Eukaryota > Metazoa > Arthropoda > Malacostraca > Decapoda > Parastacidae > Cherax > Cherax quadricarinatus. The sequence goes on along the minus strand of NC_091323.1, from coordinate 5,537,172 downwards.
CCCTATTATTATTATTGAAAAAAATATATCTTTAAGCGTATAAGAGAAAATTTTAGAAAGGACTTAATTTTAAATGAGTTCTTGCTAATTGACCAGTTTTACATATTCGGCACGACATACATATATATATATATATATATATATATATATATATATATATATATATATATATATATATATATATATATATATATATATATATATATATGTATGTATGTATATATATATATATATATATATATATATATATATATATATATATATATATATATATATATATATATATATATATATATATATATATATATATATATATATATATATATATATATATGTATATATATATATATATATATATATGTATATATATATATATGTATATATATATATATATATATATATATATATATATATATATATATATATATACATATATATATATATATATATATATATATATATATATATATATATATATATATATATATATATATATATATACATATATATATATATATATATATATATATATATATATATATATATATATATATATATATATATATATATATATATATATATATATATAATGTATGGGTTATGGCTTGATGTATATGAAGACATTTCGTTTACCAAGGTGTTTATTAATTTATTAAATACCTTAAGTAACACACTGTCTTATTTATATACCGTCACTTTATTCCACTTTCTTCAATACAGGTCTTAAGTGTGGGCAGTCAAGTTGTCTCTAGGTGTGGGCAGATATCTGCCTTCCCACACCCTGACAACACTACAGACGACCGGGAATACGATACAAATATTTCAATAACCTTTGTATATTATTAAGAGAAGTGAATACTACCCGTAATGCAATCCTAGGAATATTTTATTCAATAACAAAACCCATTAATTTCTTAACATATTACTACTTAGAGGCAACCAATTAATTTTTTATACCCACTTTTAACCTGTTTCTTAAGCTAAGCAAGGTGTTAACGTCTATTGTACACGTATAAATCTCTACTTCTAACCACGTTTAAGCAACCCATATTTTAACTAGAGTTTAAGTATGTAAAATTAACAAACTGAACTACCTAAATATAATTTATGAGAGTAAAATGTTTAAAACATATATAAATCTTTTTATATCATTTTAAATACAATATTCTTAGTCTTTGGAAAGGAAACAGTGTAGCCTTAATGACTATAATGGCTACTAAAGCCAAGAGATTCTAAAATCCCTCCGTGTTTAAGAAAATCTAATTGCTTTGTAAAATTGGTGATAACATTATCGGAGAGATAAATAAAGTCAAGTGTTTTGCCGATAATGTCAGCAATTGGCCAGATGTTGCAGAAACAAAGTTATTGAAAATGGATTTGCAATAAGCAGGAATTCATGAGGATTTATTTTTTTTTGAAAAAACGTAGTGCTTGGTCTGTTCAGTTTAATAATATCGGAAAATTAGTCCCCGTGCTTAATATAATATAATATAATATATATAATATGCAAAACAACCACTCTGAAAGAATAGAGAAATTCCAAGCGCTTTCGTGACTACTCACATTATCAAGGAACTATGAAAGTAAAGCATCCAAGGAAGCTATATAAGGGGTCTGGCCAGCACCTCACTATCAGATCCCACAACGGTTAAACACCTGACGCGCGCCGACCCAACTGGACAGGTCCTTTGCACAACTCACCCACAAACTATTCTACCCAAGAAAATTTAAAAATTATTATTCGTCCAGTGTATTATTAAATTCTTTCCAAATTCTATTAATTATAAATGGATCTAATTTATATAAACCAAAGGAAATATTCATATTATTGTCAAAACTGCTTTTTATGAAACAAGATTCAATTATATTCCTGTCGACCATGGACTTGCTTGATACTACTTTCTCAACTTTTTGAAAATCAATTGGATGGTTAAAATCTCTTACATGAATAAATAGAGCATTGGAATCTTGTCCAGTTTTAATGCTATATTTATGTTGTTTTAATCTCAGTTCGAGATTTTTACCAGTTTGACCGTAATAAACTTTATCGCAAATTTTACAAGGAATCTTATAGACACATCCATCAGCATTTTGGGGGGAATTCTTTATCAAAAGTTTTTTTACTGTATCAAGATTTTTGAATACAACTTTAATATTAAAAGTCTTAAGAAGAGAAGGCATATCAACCAAGTTTTCATGGTAAGGGAGAACCAACATATTTTTAGTTGATTAAGGCTGGTTGTCCCTTTTTGGAATGTAAAAAGTATTTCTAGCAACTTTAAAAGATTTATCAATTACATTTCTTGGGTATTTTAAATCATTACCTATTTCATAAATTTTGGATATTTCCTCATCTATGAACTCAGGACTACAAATTCGTAAAGCTCTCAAAAACATTGATGAGAAAACAGACAGTTTGACTCTATCTTGATGCGAGGAATAATAGTGGACATAGGAACAGTTATTTGTAGGTTTTCTGTAAATTTTAAATTTGAATTCATTATTACGCTTAATAATTAAAACATCTAGAAAAGACAATAAGTTATTTTCTTCAAACTCAACAGTAAAGTTTATAGAATGTGCTAAGCTATTTAATTTTCCAAGGAAATGATGTATATCTACATTTTTGGGCATAAGACACAAAATATCATCAACATATCTGAACCATTTAGCTCTATTAGGGAGGATTGTTGTGCAAAGGTGAGTTGTGAGGTGAGTTGTGCAAAGGACCTGTCCAGTTGGGCCGGCGCGCGTCAGGTGTTTAACAGTTGTCGGATCTGATAGTGAGGTGTTGGCCAGACCCCTTATATAGCTTCCTTGGATGCTTTACTTTCATAGGTCCTTGATAATGTGAGTAGTCACGAAAGCGCTTGGAATTTCTCTATTCTTTCAGAGTGGTTGTTTTGCATATTCTGAAATCACCTGTTTACTGTGATCTTATTGCATATATATATATATATATATATATATATATATATATATATATATATATATATATATATATATATATTTAAATATATATATATATATATATATATATATATATATATATATATATATGCAAAACAACCACTCTGGAAGAATAGAGAAATTCCAAGCGCTTTCGTGACTACTCACATTATCAAGGAACTATGAAAGTAAAGCATCCAAGGAAGCTATATAAGGGGTCCGGCCAGCACATCACTATCAGATCCCACAACGGTTAAACACGTGACGCGCGGCGAGCCAACTTGGACTGTACCACTGGAGTTTTAGGGCTCACTTCCCATGGGTTTAAGAGGTGCGTGAGTTTCCCTATAATCTACCTTATCCATAATTACTATCGCATTTGATTTGTCTACGCAATGCTAGGACCTCTGCAACACAATTGTCCTCAAATATTTGTTAAGTTATACCATGAATTAAGGAAAGATCCTGGACTTCACCTTATGAAAGCAGACAGAGCAAATCCGTTAGTGATTATGGAGAAGGTAGATTATAGGAGAAAAATAACATTTTAGAAGGCAGGGGAACTGACGTGTCCCTGTGTTAATAAATCACAGAACGGGTGGGGCCCCACCCGTTCTGTGATTTATTAACACAAGGACATATACGGAAGATTATAAAAGAGAAAGTAAAAGGTCCATCAGCCTTAGAGGAAGTAAAAGGTCCATTTACAAAATGAAAATACCCAGATGATGCCTATATGTCTTAAATCATCATTTTGTCGGTATTATGCTTGACAAAGCCCAGCGTTGTGTAAAACGTCTTTGTAAAAGGCTTTCCCTGCTACCAGTGTGTTGATTTCAACTTTTCTGCTTACGCTTTTGTTTACCTCCAGTAATTGGAGTTGATCGCCTGGGCCTCTTAAAGCTCTTGTTATCCCCACAAGCGCACATCCGCTACAACTTCCTCCATCATCTCCACACACTTTCCTGAGGAAGAATTTTAGGCAGTTTCGACCGTAAATCCCAGGAGACCAATTCCATCGGTCATTTAAGTTCAATTCGACAAACTTGGAAAAAGAAGAACTTGAGACAAACGTATCTAAGTCCTTGATCTGGACGAGTTGGCGAAAAGAAAATTAGATATTTTGTGTAGAATCTCTGGCCCTGACAGTTGTCAAGGATGTATACCTTTGATATACCTTTGATGAGCTCCCAAAGTTTTTCTTCTCCAACAACCCGGCCTTCGGCCAGGCTCGTCTGGTGCTTGCCTATTCAACCACGCTGTTGCTGCTGATGGCCAGCTGACCCACTAGTCATAGTTCCTAATTATTTGGCGAGACATTCTTGGTGGTGAAGTTTGTCAGGTATCGTTTCCGTGCGGCTGCTGCTGCTCTTGTACTCACCTAATTGTAGTTGCAGTGGTCGAGACTCGGCTCCTGGCCCCACCTCTTCACTGAACGTTACTAGGTCCTCTCTCTCTCTCTGCTCCATGAGCTTTATCATACCTCGTCTTCAAGCTATGTATGGTTCCTGCCTCCACTACATCGCTCGCCAGACTGTTCCACTTCCTGACCACTCTATGACTGACGAAATGCTTCCTAACATCCCTGTGGCTCATCTTGTGCGTGTTTGTGGTTGCAGGAGTCGATTCACAGCTCCTGGCCCAGCCTCTTGGCTGGTCAGTACTAGGTCCACTCTCTCCTGACTACAATGGGTTAGGTGAAGTTCGTAAGGAAACAGGACAAGTGTTTCCTTGATGCGCGCCTTAGATGACCCGCCGTTGGAGTTCCTGGTCATCTGGTCGAGACTTTCAGCTGGCATACCCCTCCACCCTTTTAAAAATTATGGTTGGCAACAAGAGCCTTGTCGTTTCCTCTCTGTAGGTGTGTGTGTGTATGTACTCAGCTAATTGAGGTTGCAGGTGTCGATTCATAGATTCTAGCCCCGCCTCATCACTGGGCTCTACTAGGTCACTCCCTGCTACGTGAGCTTTATCGTACCTCTTCTTAAAGCTATGTATGGATCCTGCCCCAACCACCTCCCTTTCCAAACTATTCCATTTCCTGACAACTCTGTGACTGAAGAAATACTTCCTAACATCTCTGTGACTCATCTGATTCTTCAACTTCCAATTGTAACCCCTTGTTGGAGTTTCCCCATCTCTGAAACATCCTGTCCCTATCCACCTTGTCGATTCCTCTCAGTACTTTATATACTGTTTTCATGTGTCCCCCCGTCCCTTCTGTCCTCCAGTGTCATTAGGTTGATTTCCCTTAACCTTTCGTCTTAGGCCATGCCCCTTAACTCCGGGACTAGTCACGTTGCAAACCTTTACACTTTTTTAATTTCTTGACGTGCTTTGCGAAGTGTGTGTGTGTGTATAGATGATGCCTAAGTTGAATCTTAAAATATGAAAAGAAGACGATAAATGGAAGAGACATACAAGGAAGGAAGGAATGGGATGGAGAGTACAATAACAGGGTTGAAGGAGGAGTACAGTGCCTCACCTGCAACTCTGCTCATAGTTGCTGTCCCATCGATACTATGATCCACTTTCAACTCTCCTTGGAATAGACAAATATATATATATATATATATATATATATATATATATATATATATATATATATATATATATATATATATATATATATATATATATATATATATATATATATATATATATATATATATATATATATATATATATATATATATATATATATATATATATATATATATATATATATATATATATATATATATATATATATATATATATATATATATATATATATATATATATATATATATATATATATATATATATATATATATATAGGGGAAAGAGGCTAGCCTCAATGATAATTAAATCCTTAAGAGATTTTCCTAGAGTTGATAACCTCATTCGCCTTCCCCGTCAACACAAAAAAGGGAGAGGCAGAACCCCCACTCACTCTACTGACAGTGAAAAAGTCAGAGTCCAGGTGAGCAAGAAAATTGAAGAGGGCAACACAGTGGGGGCAATAAGAATTATTACCAGTGAAGATACAGTTGCTCCCAGGGATGCTGACACGGCTGAAGCACTTAGAGGAAAGCACCCTGCCAGGGAAACCAGTGGCACCAACAGGTCCAACACCTCTGTCCCCACTATGTAACCATTGATAGTGGAAGACTCAGACATTTACAAAGCAATAATGTCGTTCCCATCTGGCTCTGCTGGGGGTTACACCGGAATAAGGCCACAGCATTTAAAGGAAATGGTTAATCCAGTTATTGGGGAAATTGCAGAGACACTGCTTTCAGAGATCACAAGGTTCGTCAACAATTCCTTGGCTGGTCTGATCCCTGATGAAATTAGACCTTTCTTTTTTGGTGCAACACTTTGTGCACTTAAAAAGAAGGATGGAGGAATTCAGCCAATTGCAGTAGGCAACACCTTACGCCGCCTCGTATCCAAAGCTGCTGTCCGAAGTATTCGTGCACAGGCAGCCATGATGCTTCAACCAAACCAGCTTGGCTTTGGGGTCTCTCAAGGAAGTGAAGCAGCGGTTCATGCAACAAGGGCGTATATTAACAACCTGCCTGAGGACAATGCAGTGGTAAAATTAGATTTCAAGAATGCGTTCAATCTCCTGAAAAGAGACGTGGTATTAGCAGCAGTACAAGAACATTTCCCTGGTCTCTTCCCTTTTGTTTCAGCCGGGTATAGCAAGGAATCAATGCTTCTCTTTGGAGAGCATGAAATTACATCATCGGAGGGTGTCCAACAAGGAGATCCTCTTGCACCATTTCTCTTCTGTATAGCAGTTAGGGAAATCACAGTCAGACTGACCAGCGAGCTAAACATCTGGTTCCTAGATGATGGCACACTAGCAGGTACAAAAGAGTCCCTCCTACATGACCTTACACAGGTAATGACACGGGGACAGGAAATGGGTCTCATCCTGAATCCATCCAAATGTGAAATCATCTCAGTCAGTCAACAAGTGATAAATGCAGTGAGATCAAAACTACCAGGAGCAGCAGTCATTGCCCCCACAAATAGTGTCTTGCTAGGAGCACCTCTGGGAAGCAATGCCATTGACACAATTCTCAGGAAGAAATTGGAAGAGTTAAGGAGGATGGAACAACGAATAGGCAATCTGGACACCCACGATGCCTTGTACCTTCTCACAAAGTGCTTGAGTCTGCCCAGGTTGACATATTTCCTAAGATGTGCACCTTCATATGATAACCCTATACTGCACGAATATGACAGTATTCTGAGGCAGATTTTTACGAAAGTACTTAACCTTACTCTAGAAGACGGGCAGTGGAACCAAGCTACACTTCCAGTCAGACTAGGAGGCATTGGTGTCCGCAAGTCATCACAGATTGCGTTACCTGCTTTTCTGTCCTCGTGTATTGCATCCAGAGAGCTTGTAGCAGCGATTCTCCCTGAACATCTTAGGGACAAGATAGGAGTCCAGGACCAAAAATTCATTGACGGAGCAATGATCTGGGATAATCTAACGGGCTCTGGAGCCAGACCTGCTCCCCCCAACAACTACAAACAATCGCACTGGGATGGTCCAATAGTGGAAAATATTGCCTCAACAATGCTTCAGAGTGTGTCAGGGAAGGATAGAGCCCGCCTCCTGGCAGTGAGAGCCCCTCATGCTGGGGACTTTCTGTTGGCTGTTCCCAACTCCAGCCTTGGCACACGTCTCGACCCACAGACCATCCGCATCGGTGTTGCCCTTCGACTTGCCGCCCCTATTCTCGCCGAACACAGGTGTATTTGTGGCAGTGAAGCAGCAGACCGATTCGGGTACCATGGTCTTGTGTGCCGTAAATCCGAGGGAAAGATTGCAAGACATGAGGAGGTTAATAACATTATCAAGAGGAGCCTCACAACAGCTGGATGCCCAGCAGTAAGGGAGCCACCCCAACTATGCAGATCTGATGGCAGCCAGAAGCGTCCAGATGGTATCACCCTTCAAGCCTGGACAGATGGGAAGCAGGTGGTGTGGGACTATACATGTGCATCTACCTTGGCTGATACCTATCTCCAATACATCAGGGAGGAAGGAGGGGCAGCTGCCAGCTTCAGGGAGTCCCAAAAGTCTAGAAAATATGGAGAACTTGCCCATCATTATATGTTTGTTCCCATAGGCTCAGAGACCCTTGGCTCATGGGGAAAGAGTGCATCTAAATTCCTTAAGGAGCTGGGAAAAAGACTCATCAGGGTAACTAGGGATCCCAGGGCAGCTAGTTTTCTGTTCCAGCGGCTCAGTGCGGCTGTTCAAAGGGGTAATGCCTGCTGTATTTTGGGCACACGCCCCAGCTCTGAGGAGCTGGATGAGATTTTCGCCTTATAATCGGTGATACACACGTAACAACATGTACCGTATATGCCACCTTTATATCAATAGTGTATCTCTTGGATCTTCTGTACCATATTATGTAATAAAATATTCCTATTAGTAAAAAAAAAAAAAATATAAAAAGATGGGGTGGTAGGGGAAGTGGAATATTCAAACGGCTTCAGGAAGAAATCCAAATATTTTTCCTTGAAGCCTTTTTATCCACTTCTCCGAGGCTATGGGTCCCACAATTTAAATATATATATATATATATATATATATATATATATATATATATATATATATATATATATATATATATATATATATATATATATATATATATATATATATATATATATATATATATATATATATATATATATATATATATATATATATATATATATATATATATATATATATAATATATACATTTATGTCGTGCCGAATAAGTAAAACTGGTCATTTAAAATTAGGTCCTTCCTAAAAAATTTCTATTATACGTTTAAGTATATATTTTTTTCATTTATGTTATTATGTTAATGTAAAACAATTTAATTTTGCAACAAAAGAATCTTAGAAAACTTACCTAACCTTATTATAACAAGAGCAATTTATTTTAGCCTATCCCAACTAAATATATTTTAGATTTGTTTACAGCAATTTAATACTAAACAAACACAGTGAAATATATTTTTTTCCGTTAGGTTCAGAAAGATTTTGGCGAAATTATTGCATACACAAATTTTCGCTTGTCTTATATGGCAAGTTGAGCGTTGCTATTTAAGCCAAGATGGCAAGTTCTGCCTATTCGGCACGATATATATATATATATATATATATATATATATATATATATATATATATATATATATATATATATATATATATATATATATATATATATATATATATATATATATATATATATATATATATATATATATATACATATACATTTACACCAGAGGTGGAGATATATATTTTTCATTAATGTTAATGTAAAAAAATTTAATTTTGCAACAAAAGAATCTTAGAAAACTTACCTAACCTTATTATAACAAGAGCAATTTATTTTAGCCTATCCCAACTAAATATATTTTAGATTTGTTTACAACAATTTAATACTAAACAAACACAGTGAAATATATTTTTTTCCGTTAGGTTCAGAAAGATTTTGGCGAAATTATTGGATACACAAATTTTCGCTTGTCTTATATGGCAAGTTGAGCGTTGCTATTTAAGCCAAGATGGCAAGTTCTGCCTATTCGGCACGACATATATATATATATATATATATATATATATATATATATATATATATATATATATATATATATATATATATATATATATATATATATATATATATATATATATATATATATATATATATATATATATATATATATGTAGGTTGGTAGACAGCAACCACCCGGGGAAGTACTACCGTCCTGCCAGATGACTGTGAAACAGAAACCTGTAACTGTTTTGCATGATGGTAGGATTGCTGGTTTCTTTTTCTGTCTCATAAAGACGCTAGATAACAGGGATATCTTGCTACTCCTACTTACACTTTGCTCACACTTCACAGACATGCACATGCATATATATATACATACATCTAGGTTTTTCTCCTTATTCTAAATAGCTCTTGTTCCTCTTTATTTCTTCTATTGTCCATGGGGAAGTGGAAAAGAATCTTTCCTCCGTAAGCCATGCGTGTCGTATGAGGCGACTAAAATGCCGGGAGCAATGGGCTAGTAACCCCTTCTCCTGAAGACATTTACTAAAAAAGAGAAGAAGAAAAACTTTATAAAACTGGGATGCTTAAATGTGCGTGGATGTAGTGCGGATGACAAGAAACAGATGATTGCTGATGTTATGAATGAAAAGAAGTTGGATGTCCTGGCCCTAAGCGAAACAAAGCTGAAGGGGGTAGGAGAGTTTCAGTGGGGGGAAATAAATGGGATTAAATCTGGAGTATCTGAGAGAGTTAGAGCAAAGGAAGGGGTAGCAGTAATGTTAAATGATCAGTTATGGAAGGAGAAAAGAGAATATGAATGTGTAAATTCAAGAATTACGTGGATTAAAGTAAAGGTTGCATGCGAGAAGTGGGTCATAATAAGCGTGTATGCACCTGGAGAAGAGAGGAATGCAGAGGAGAGAGAGAGATTTTGGGAGATGTTAAGTGAATGTATAGGAGCCTTTGAACCAAGTGAGAGAGTAATTGTGGTAGGGGACCTGAATGCTAAAGTAGGAGAAACTTTTAGAGAGGGTGTGGTAGGTAAGTTTGGGGTGCCAGGTGTAAATGATAATGGGAGCCCTTTGATTGAACTTTGTATAGAAAGGGGTTTAGTTATAGGTAATACATGTTTTAAGAAAAAGAGGATAAATAAGTATACAAGATATGATGTAGGGCGAAATGACAGTAGTTTGTTGGATTATGTATTGGTAGATAAAAGACTGTTGAGTAGACTTCAGGATGTACATGTTTATAGAGAGGCCACAGATATATCAGATCACTTTCTAGTTGTAGCTACACTGAGAGTAAAAGGTAGATGGGATACAAGGAGAATAGAAGCATCAGGGAAGAGAGAGGTGAAGGTTTATAAACTAAAAGAGGAGGCAGTTAGGGTAAGATATAAACAGCTATTGGAGGATAGATGGGCTAATGAGAGCATAGGCAATGGGGTCGAAGGGGTATGGGGTAGGTTTAAAAATGTAGTGTTAGAGTGTTCAGCAGAAGTTTGTGGTTACAGGAAAGTGGGTGCAGGAGGGAAGAGGAGCGATTGGTGGAATGATAATGTAAAGAGAGAGTAGTAAGGGAGAAAAAGTTAGCATATGAGAAGTTTTTACAAAGTAGAAGTGATGCAAGGAGGGAAGAGTATATGGAGAAAAAGAGAGAGGTTAAGAGAGTGGTGAAGCAATGTAAAAAGAGAGCAAATGAGAGAGTGGGTGAGATGTTATCAACAAATTTTGTTGAAAATAAGAAAAAGAGTTGGAGTGAGATTAACAAGTTAAGAAAGCCTAGAGAACAAATGGATTTGTCAGTTAAAAATAGGAGAGGAGAGTTATTAAATGGAGAGTTAGAGGTATTGGGAAGATGGAGGGAATATTTTGAGGAATTGTTAAATGTTGATGAAGATAGGGAAGCTGTGATTTCGTGTATAGGGCAAGGAGGAATAACATCTTGTAGGAGTGAGGAAGAGCCAGTTGTGGGTGTGGGGGAGGTTCGTGAGGCAGTAGGTAAAATGAAAGGGGGTAAGGCAGCCGGGATTGATAGGATAAAGATAGAAATGTTAAAAGCAGGTGGGGAGATAGTTTTGGAGTGGTTGGTGCAATTATTTAATAAATGTATGGAAGAGGGTAAGGTACCTAGGGATTGGCAGAGAGCATGCATAGTTCCTTTGTATAAAGGCAAAGGGGATAAAAGAGAATGCAAAAATTATAGGGGGATAAGTCTGTTGAGTATACCTGGTAAAGTGTATGGTAGAGTTATAATTGAAAGAATTAAGAGTAAGACGGAGAATAGGATAGCAGATGAACAAGGAGGCTTTAGGAAAGGTAGGGGGTGTGTGGACCAGGTGTTTACAGTGAAACATATAAGTGAACAGTATTTAGATAAGGCTAAAGAGGTCTTTGTGGCATTTATGGATTTGGAAAAGGCGTATTACAGGGTGGATAGGGGGGCAATGTGGCAGATGTTGCAAGTGTATGGTGTAGGAGGTAGGTTACTGAAAGCAGTGAAGAGTTTTTACGAGGATAGTGAGGCTCAAGTTAGAGTATGTAGGAAAGAGGGAATTTTTTTCCCAGTAAAAGTAGGCCTTAGACAAGGATGTGTGATGTCACCGTGGTTGTTTAATATATTTATAGATGGGGTTGTAAGAGAAGTAAATGCGAGGGTCTTGGCAAGAGGCGTGGAGTTAAAAGATAAAGAATCACACACAAAGTGGGAGTTGTCACAGCTGCTCTTTGCTGATGACACTGTGCTCTTGGGAGATTCTGAAGGGAAGTTGCAGAGATTGGTGGATGAATTTGGTAGGGTGTGCAAAAGAAGAAAATTAAAGGTGAATACAGGAAAGAGTAAGGTTATGAGGGTAACAAAAAGATTAGGTGATGAAAGATTGAGTATCAGATTGGAGGGAGAGAGTATGGAGGAGGTGAACGTATTCAGATATTTGGGAGTGGACGTGTCAGCGGATGGGTCTATGAAAGATGAGGTGAATCATAGAATTGATGAGGGAAAAAGAGTGAGTGGTGCACTTAGGAGTCTGTGGAGACAAAGAACTTTGTCCTTGGAGGCAAAGAGGGGAATGTATGAGAGTATAGTTTTACCAACGCTCTTATATGGGTGTGAAGCATGGGTGATGAATGTTGCAGCGAGGAGAAGGCTGGAGGCAGTGGAGATGTAGTGTCTGAGGGCAATGTGTGGTGTGAATATAATGCAGAGAATTCGTAGTTTGGAAGTTAGGAGGAGGTGCGGGATTACCAAAACTGTTGTCCACAGGGCTGAGGAAGGGTTGTTGAGGTGGTTCGGACATGTAGAGAGAATGGAGCGAAACAGAATGACTTCAAGAGTGTATCAGTCTGTAGTGGAAGGAAGGCTGGGTAGGGGTCGGCCTAGGAAAGGTTGGAGGGAGGGGGTAAAGGAGGTTTTGTGTGCGAGGGGCTTGGACTTCCAGCAGGCATGCGTGAGCGTGTTTGATAGGAGTGAATGGAGACAAATGGTTTTTAATACTTGACCAATTATTAGCTCCATAGGGTCAGTTTCATATAAATTATCCAAATGGCTTGTTGATATTTTGAGCCCTATTGTTGGCAAAATTTCTAACTTTAATGTTAAAAACAACATAGACTTGGTTGATAAATTAAGCTCCTTGACTGACTTAAATGATTTTAACATGGTTAGTTTTGATGTTACTTCCTTGTTTACGAAAGTTCCTGTTGATGATTTATTAAGTTTCTTATCTGAAGAACTCGTTAATTATGATTTACCATTGCCAGTTCCTACTATCATTAAACTTATTAAACTTTGCATTGTTGATGCAAAATTTGTATTTAATGATAAGTTTTACACTCAGAAGTTTGGTATGGCAATGGGAAATCCTCTTTCACCTGTTCTTAGTAACCTATACATGGAATTTTTTGAAACTAGGTTACTTAACACAATCCTCCCTAATAGAGCTAAATGGTTCAGATATGTTGATGATATTTTGTGTCTTATGCCCAAAAATGTAGATATACACCATTTCCTTGGAAAATTAAATAGCTTAGCCCATTCTATAAACTTTACTGTTGAGTTTGAAGAAAATAACTCATTGCCTTTTCTAGATGTTTTAATTATTAAGGGTAATAATGAATTCAAATTTAAAATTTACAGAAAACCTACAAATAACTGTTCCTATGTCCACTATTATTCCTCGCATCAATATAGAGTCAAACTGTCTGTTTTCTCATCAATGTTTTTGAGAGCTTTACGAATTTGTAGTCCTGAGTTCATAGATGAGGAAATATCCAAAATTTATGAAATATGTAATGATTTAAAATACCCAAGAAATGTAATTGATAAATCTTTTAAAGTTGCTAGAAACACTTTTTATAATCCAAAAAGGGACAACCAGCCTTATTCAACTAAAAATATGTTGGTTCTCCCTTTCCATGAAAACTTGGTTAATATGCCTTCTCTTCTTAAGACTTTTAATATTAAAGTTGTATTCAAAAATCTTGATACAGTGAAAAAACTTTTGATAAAGAATTCCCCCCAAAATGCTGATGGATGTGTCTATAAGATTCCTTGTAAAATTTGCGATAAAGTTTATTACGGTCAAACTGGTAAAAATCTCGAACTAAGATTAAAACAACATAAATATAGCATTAGAACTGGACAAGATTCCAATGCTCTATTTATTCATGTAAGAGATTTTAACCATCCAATTGATTTTCAAAAAGTTGAGAAAGTAGTATCAAGCAAGTCCATGGTCGACAGGAATATGATTGAATCTTGTTTCATAAAAAGCAGTTTTGACAATAATATGAATATTTCCTTTGGTTTATATAAATTAGATCCATTTATAATTAATAGAATTTGGGAAGAATTTAATAATACTCTGGACAAATAATAATTTTTAAATTTTCTTGGGTAGAATAGCTTGGGGGTGAGTTGTGCAAGGGACCTATCCAAGTTGGGTCGCCGCGCGTCACGTGTTTAACCGTTGTGGGATCTGATAGTGATGTGCTGGCCGGACCCTTTATATAGCTTCCTTGGATGCTTTACTTTCATAGTTCCTTGATAATGTGAGTAGTCACGAAAGCGCTTGGAATTTCTCTATTCTTTCAGAGTGGTTGTTTTGCATATTTTGAAATCACCTGTTTACTGTGATCTTATTGCATTAATGGATACCACACGACTCTTCAGAATGTTCTCGATAAACCTTCCTAATCATATATCTTTTGTTTCACAGTTTTCTTCTGCACTGATCAAGTCCCACAAGTTAAAAATTCGACTTAATTTTTTAAAAAATTGTTTAAATGAACAAGTTCTGCCCAAGTCTCTTTTACCCAATAGACTCCTTGACATGAGAGATCGTCCTTTTGATGATTTTATGAGAATTATTCTTCAGAAACATATTGAAATAACTAAAATACAGGAGAAGGAAGCATTCAAAATATTGAGAAACTAAAAATACTCTTTTAATCAGGCCATTCCATCAGAATGGAAACACAGTATGTTGGATCATTGCTATAATAAACTCAGAAGAATTTGTAATGAACTCAAGAGCAAACTACAAAGAAAATTAGACATTTTAATTGAAAATAGTGATTGGACAAAGCATGCTAATAACAATTTTGTAATTAACTTATCAGATGCAAATTTGGACAAACATACAACTGCTGCTCTAGGTTTTGGCCTAAGTTTTGCAACTTCAAAAAAACTTAATAATGTTGAAATTGCAAAAGCCTTATGTAACTTTGAAAAATTTTTCTGATTTATCCTCTGATGAAATTAATATTAGTAAAGGAATGGTATATAGCTCTATGTTAAAACCAAACATTCCCAATTGCCCTCAAAGATTCTTTAAGTCTTATGATACACATAATAACAATAAAAATTTGCGCCTTACTAAAGCAGACAAAATAAATGCAATAGTAATTATGAAAGAAAATGATTACCAAGAAAAAATGAATAATCTCTTAGATGATACTGAAACCTATTCTAAACTTAGGAAAAATCCCCTAGAAACCGTTAACAGCAATTTCAATAAAACATTAAAACTTCTACTGAAAGGCAAAGATGAATTAGTCAAAGAATTTACTTCCACTAATCCATCTTTACCTTACATGTATGGACTAATAAAAACACACAAACCAGGGAATCCAGTCAGACCAATTATTATCTCCATAGGGTCAGTTTCATATAAATTATCCAAATGGCTTGTTGATATTTTGAGCCCTATTGTTGGCAAAATTTCTAACTTTAATGTTAAAAACAACATAGACTTGGTTGATAAATTAAGCTCCTTGACTGACTTAAATGATTTTAACATGGTTAGTTTTGATGTTACTTCCTTGTTTACGAAAGTTCCTGTTGATTATTTATTAAGTTTCTTATCTGAAGAACTCGTTAACTATGATTTACCATTGCCAGTTCCTACTATCATTAAACTTATTAAACTTTGCATTGTTGATGCAAAATTTGTATTTAATGATAAGTTTTACACTCAGAAGTTTGGTATGGCAATGGGAAATCCTCTTTCACCTGTTCTTAGTAACCTATACATAGAATTTTTTGAAACAAGGTTGCTTAACACAATCCTCCCTAATAGAGCTAAATGGTTCAGATATGTTGATGATATTTTGTGTCTTATGCCCAAAAATGTAGATATACACCATTTCCTTGGAAAATTAAGTAGCTTAGCCCATTCTATAAACTTTACTGTTGAGTTTGAAGAAAATAACTCATTGCCTTTTCTAGATGTTTTAATTATTAAGGGTAATAATGAATTCAAATTTAAAATTTACAGAAAACCTACAAATAACTGTTCCTATGTCCACTATTATTCCTCGCATCAATATAGAGTCAAACTGTCTGTTTTCTCATCAGTGTTATTGAGAGCTTTACGAATTTGTAGTCCTGAGTTCATAGATGAAGAAATATCCAAAATTTATGAAATAGGTAATGATTTAAAATACCCAAGAAATGTAATTGATAAATCTTTTAAAGTTGCTAGAAACACTTTTTATAATCCGAAAAGGGACAACCAGCCTTATTCAACTAAAAATATGTTGGTTCTCCCTTACCATGAAAACTTGGTTGATATGCCTTCTCTTCTTAAGACTTTTAATATTAAAGTTGTATACGGTCAAACTGGTAAAAATCTCGAACTAAGATTAAAACAACATAAATATAGCATTAGAACTGGACAAGATTCCAATGCTCAATTTATTCATGTAAGAGATTTTAACCATCCAATTGATTTTCAAAAAGTTGAGAAAGTAGTATCAAGCAAGTCCATGGTCGACAGGAATATAATTGAATCTTGTTTCATAAAAAGCAGTTTTGACAATAATATGAATATTTCCTTTGGTTTATATAAATTAGATCCATTTATAATTAATAGAATTTGGGAAGAATTTAATAATACACTGGACAAATAATAATTTTTAAATTTTCTTGGGTAGAATAGCTTGGGGGTGAGTTGTGCAAGGGACCTATCCAAGTTGGGTCGCCGCGCGTCACGTGTTTAACCGTTGTGGGATCTGATAGTGATGTGCTGGCCGGACCCCTTATATAGCTTCCTTGGATGCTTTACTTTCATAGTTCCTTGATAATGTGAGTAGTCACGAAAGCGCTTGGAATTTCTCTATTCTTCCAGAGTGGTTGTTTTGCATATATATATATATATATATATATATATATATATATATATATATATATATATATATATATATATATATATATATATATATATATATATATATATATATATATATATATATATATATATATATATATATACATATATATATATATATATATATATATATATATATATATATATATATATATATATATATATATATATATATATATATATATATATATATATATATATATATATATATATATATATATATGCAAAACAACCACTCTGAAAGAATAGAGAAATTCCAAGCGCTTTCGTGACTACTCACATTATCATAGTTCCTTGATAATGTGAGTAGTCACGAAAGCGCTTGGAATTTCTCTATTCTTTCAGAGTGGTTGTTTTGCATATTTTGAAATCACCTGTTTACTGTGATCTTATTGCATATATATATATATATATATATATATATATATATATATATATATATATATATATATATATATATATATATATATATATATATATATATATATATACATATATATATATATATATATATATATATATATATATATATATATATATATATATATATATATATATATATATATGTATATATATATATATATATATATATATATATGTATATATATATATATATATATATATATATATATATATATATATATATATATATATATATATATATATATATATATATATATATATATATATATATATATATATATATATATATATAATAAGATGCCTAGTTCATTGCACGGCAGAGGATCATAAAAATGTTACAACCAGAAATCTTGGGTAGGATGGTGTTGGCAACAATCTGGAATCCATTGCGAGGTTTCATTGCTCACCTCCACACTGGACCAGCATACCAATATCTAGTTCACGCTGCGGTCTCTTCTTAGGCACTTGCCAGTTTCCTTGAATCTTGAAATAACTGCTCTAAGAATTCACAGGTTTCAGCACTAACAAAATCTGTAGACACGGCAATGGATAAAATGCAAGCCTGAAGACTGATTAAAATCTGTTGTAAACTCAGACTGTCTTGAATCTCAACTAAAACTTAAATTTTCAGTGACTAAAAGTAATGGAAAGTGTTACATGAACCCTAAACCACTTACCGAAACAATATTTAAAATTTCGCGCCACACCACTAGCTACAAATCTTGCTGCATCACTGACTATATCTGTCTGAGAACACTAACAGTCAGACTACAGCACCAGTTGAGTCTTTCAGTGACATGTAAATCATTGGGATCATCACTGGACATTGGTCAGAATATTACCTCAGCAATGATCAAGACTGACCACAACACTGACATCACATTCAGCACCTAGACTGACCACAGCGTTCAACATCAACACTAAGACTGACCACAACAAAAACATCAACATTAAGACTGACCACATGAACGTCAACACTAAGACTGACCACAACACCAACATCACCATTAAGACTGACCACAACATCAACAATAAGACTGACCTCAACAAAACAACATTAACACCAACATCAACACTAACATCACCAACATCATCACTGACCACAGCGTTCAACATCAACATTAAGGCTGACCTCAACACCAACATGACCATTAAGACTGACCACAACACCAACATCAATATTAAGACTGACCACAACATCAACACTAAGACTGACCACAACACCAACATCAACAATAAGACTGACCACAACACCAACATGACCATTAAAACTGACCACAACACCAACATCATCATTAAGACTGACCACAACATCAACACTAAGACTGGCCACAACACCAACATCACCATTTAGACTGACCACAGAATCAACACTAAGACTGACCACAACACCAGCATCAACAATAACACTGACCACAACACCAACATGACCATTAAGATTGACCACAACATCAACAATAAGACTGACCATAACACCAACATCACCATTAAGACTGACCACAACATCAACACTAATACTGACCACAACACCAACATGACCATTAAGACTGACCACAACATCAACAATAAGACTGACCACAACACCAACATGACCATTAAGGCTGACCACAACACCAACATGACCATTAAGACTGACCACAACATCAACATTAAGACTGACCACAACACCAACATGACCATTAAGACTGACCACAACACCAACATGACCATTAAGACTGACCACAACATCAACATTAAGACTGACCACAACACCAATATGACCATTAAGACTGACCACAACACCAACATCACCATTAAGATTGACCACAACACCAACATGACCATTAAGACTGACCACAACACCAACATGACCATTAAGACTGACCACAACACCAACATGACCATTAAGACTGACCACAACATCAACATTAAGACTGACCACAACACCAACATGACCATTAAGACTGACCACAACACCAACATCACCATTAAGATTGACCACAACATCAACACTAATACTGACCACAACACCAACATCACCAATAAGACTGACCACAACATCAACACTAAGACTGACCACAGCACCAGCATGAACAATAAGACTGACCACAACATCAACTCTGAGACTGACCACAACACCAACATGACCATTAAGACTGACCACAACACCAACATGACCATTAAGACTGACCATAACACCAACATGACCATTAAGACTGACCACAACATCAACATTAAGACTGACCACAACACCAACATGATCATTAAGACTGACCACAACACCAACATCACCATTAAGATTGACCACAACATCAACACTAATACTGACCACAACACCAACATCACCAATAAGACTGACCACAACATCAACACTAAGACTGACCACAGCACCAGCATGAACAATAAGACTGACCACAACATCAACACTGAGACTGACCACAACACCAACATGACCATTAAGACTGACCACAACACCAACATGACCATTAAGACTGACCACAACACCAACATGACCACTAAGACTGACAACAACATCAACATGGCCATTAAGACTGACCACAACACCAGCATGAACAATAAGACTGATCACAACACCAACATCACCAATAAGACTGACCACAACACCAACATCACCATTAAGACTGACCACAACATCAACACTAAGACTGACCATAACACCAACATCACCAATAAGACTGATCACAACATCAACACTAAGACTGACCACAACACCAGCATGAACAATAAGACTGATCACAACACCAACATCACCAATAAGACTGATCACAACATCAACACTAAGACTGACCACAACAGCAACATCACCAATAAGACTGACCACAACATCAACACTAAGACTGACCACAACACCAGCATGAACAATAAGACTGACCACAACACCAACATGACCACTAAGACTGACAACATCAACATCACCATTAATTAAGACTAACCACAACACCGGCATCAACTGTAGCAGGAAGACTTGTGTCGATGTGCTTCATGACATATGAGTCAGACGCTCAGGGTTTGCTGAGTGCATCAGCATAGCATGGTAACACTGGAGTGGCGTCCTTGCTCACTTTCCGGCCACCACAATAAACCCTGAAAGCGTATCTAGGACCATTATACTATAAGACGATATTAATATCTTTGTCTTAAGTTGAGAATTTATAATAATAATAATAATAATAATAATAATAATAATAATAATAATAATAATAATAATAATAATAATAATCATAATAATAATAATAATAATCATAATAATAATAATAATAATAATCTCTCTCAGTATATATGCCACAGCTTATAGTAATCCCAGTTTTAAGGGATTATAGTGTTCTTGACTGATATGGAACAAGATACGTGCAGCCATAATGACCTTCGTGTAGTGGGTAGACTTTATCCACAATTAAACAACCAAGAAACAAAGAAAAACAATTCCAACAACAGCCTCAGTAACTAAAACATTTGAAATAACAATAATAAGTGGAACATGCTTGTGAGACGTGTGTATTGTGTACACAATACTTCATCTGAGACAGGTTCCTCTCACACCAACAAGGGACAATAAATAGCAATGAACTAATGTGAGAGTAAATCCCAGGCAATAAAATATGTTATATTACTCCAGCTGTAAATCCTGGAAATATATTACGTGAGAAATTTCTTGTGCTGTTCCAAAATTTTGCTAGATGTAAAATGCGCCTTCGTGAATGTGTATGAAAGTTGTGTTTTACAGATATTTTTTAATGCTTTAGTACAGTGTACTAAGCATATTTTAGTAGCTATCCGCTTGCTTTGTTGTGGGGATGAGGGTCGAATCGTTGATCCACTCTCAGATTTCCATCTACTGTTGGTTCAGTGCATTGGGTCGGCCGTTGCTACCGTCATTTACAGTGTTATTTCCTCTTGAATTTCCCTCACGCAGAGTTCTTTCCGGAGTTCATTAAAACTGCAAGTTTCCAGCAGTGCTTCCTCCTTCACTTTGTTACCATCTCTAAAATTCTTTGAAGACCAACTTGGTGTATTTTTTAATAATTTTGGACTGTCACAGTAGGGTGAGCCCAGATGTTCAGTGGCACTATAGCTGGGAGGTTGCAAGATGTTTAGTGGTGCTGGTATTTTAGCTGGGGGGTTGCTAGATGTTTAGTGGTGCTGGTACTATAGCTGGGAGGTTGCTAGATGTTTAGTGGTGCTGGTACTATAGCTGGGAGGTTGCTAGATGTTTAGTGGTGCTGGTACTATAGCAGGGGGTTGCCAGATGTTCAGTGGTGCTGGTACTATACCTGGGGGGTGCCAGATGTTCAGTGGTGCTGGTATTTTAGCTGGGGGGTTGCTAGATGTTTAGTGGTGCTGGTACAATAGCTGGGAGGTTGCCAAATGTTTAGTGGTGCTGGTACTATAGCTGTGGGGTTGCCAAATGTTCAGTGGTGCTGGTATTTTAGCTGGGGAGCTGCCAGATGTTTAGTGGTGCTGGTACTATAGCTGTGGGGTTGCCAGTTGTTCAGTGGTGCTGGTACTATAGCTGGGGGGGTTGCCAGATGTTCAGTGGTGCTGGTACTTTAGCTGGGGGGTTGCCAGGTGTTTAGTGGTGCTGGTACTAAAGCTGGGGGGTTTCCAGTTGTTCAGTGGTGCTGGTACTATAGCTGGGGGTTGCCAGATGTTCAGTGGTGCTGGTACTATAGCTGTGGGGTTGCCAGATGTTCAGTGGTGCTGTCATTTTAGCTGGGGGGTTCCCAGATGTTTAGTGGTGCTTGTACTATAGCTGGGCGGTTGCCAGATGTTCAGTGGTGGTGGTACTATAGCTGGGGAGTTGCCAGATGTTCAGTGGTGCTGGTACTATAGCTGTGGGGTTGCCAGATGTTCAGTGGTGCTGGCATTTTAGCTGGGGGGTTCCCAGATGTTTAGTGGTGCTTGTACTATAGCTGGGGGGTTGCCAGATGTTCAGTGGTGCTGGTACTATAGCTGGGGAGTTGCCAGATGTTCAGTGGTGCTGGTACTACAGCTGGGGGGTTGCCAGATGTTCAGTGGTGCTGGTACTATAGCTGGGGGGATTGCCAGATTTTCAGTGGTGCTGGTACGATGCCTGGGGGGCTGCCAGATGTTTAGTGCTGCTGGTATTATAGCTGGGGGATTGCCAGATGTTCAGTGGTGCTGGTACTATAGCTGTGGGGTTGCCAGATGTTCAGTGGTGTTGGTATTTTAGCTTGGGGGTTGCCAGATGTTTAGTGGTGCTTGTACTATAGCTGGGGGGTTGCCAGATGTTCAGTAGTGCTGGTATCGTAGCAGGGGGGTTGCCAGATGTTTAGTGGTGCTGGTACTAAAGCTAGGGGGTTGCCAGTTGTTCAGTGGTGCTGGTACTATAGCTGGAGGGTTGCCAGATGTTCAGTAGTGCTGATATATTAGCTGGGGGGTTGCCAGATGTTTAGTGGTGCTGGTACTAAAGATGGGGGTTGCCAGTTGTTCAGTGGTGCTGGTACTATAGCTGGGGATTGCCAGATGTTCAGTGGTGCTGGTACTATAGCTGGGGGTTGCCAGATGTTCAGTGGTGCTGGTACTATAGCTGGAGGGTTGCCAGATGTTCAGTGGTGCTGATACTGTAGCTGGGGGGTTGCCAGATGTTCAGTGGTGCTGGTATTTTTGCTGCGGGGTTGCAAAACGTTTAGTGGTGCTGGTACTATAGCTGAGGGGGTTGCCAGACGTTTAGTGGTGCTGGTACGATAGCTGGGGAGGCTGCCAGATGTTTAGTGCTGCTGGTATTATAGCTGGGGGATTGCCAGATGTTCAGTGGTGCTGGTGCTATAGCTGGGGGGTTGCCAGATGTTCAGTGGTGCTGGTACTATAACTGGGGGGTTGCCAGATGTTCAGTGGTGCTGGTACTATAGCTGGGGGGTTGCCAGATGTTCAGTAGTGCTGGTACATCAGCTTGGGGATGCCAGTTGTTCAGTAGTGCTGGTACTATAGCTGGGGAGTTGCCAGATGTTCAGTGGTGCTGGTACTATAGCTGGAGGGTTGCCAGATGTTTATTGGTGCTGATACTATAGCTGGGGGGTTGCCAGATGTTCAGTGGTGCTGGTAATTTAGCTGAAGGGTTGCCAGGCGCTTAGTGGTGCTGGTACTATAGCTGGGGGGTTGCCAGTTGTCCATTGGTGCTGGTACGATAGCTGGGGGGCTGCCAGATGTTTAGTGCTGCTGCTTCTATAGCTGGGGGATTGCCAGATGTTCAGTGGTGCTGGTATAATAGCTGAGGGATTGCCAGATGTTCAGTGGTGCTGGTACTATAGCTGTGGGGTTGCCAGATGTTCAGTGGTGCTGGTATTTTAGCTGGGGGGTTGCCAGATGTTTAGTGGTGCTGGTACTATAGCTGGGGGTTGCCAGTTGTTCAGTGGTGCTGGTACTATAGCTTGGGGGGTTGCCAGATGTTCAGTAGTGCTGGTATATTAGCTGGGTGGTTGCCAGATGTTTAGTGGTGCTGGTACTAAAGCTGGGGGTTGCCAGTCGTTCAGTCGTGCTGGTACTATGGCTGGGGATTGCCAGATGTTCAGTGGTGCTGGTACTATGGCTGGGGGTTGCCAGATGTTCAGTGGTGCTGGTACTATAGCTGGAGGGTTGCCAGATGTTCAGTGGTGCTGATACTATAGCTGGGGGGTTGCCAGATGTTCAGTGGTGCTGGTATTTTAGCTGGGGGGTTGCCAGACGTTTAGTGGTGCTGGTACGATAGCTGGGGAGGCTGCCAGATGTTTAGTGCTGCTGGTATTATAGCTGGGGGGGGGGCTGCCAGATGCTTAGTTCTGCTGGTATTATAGCTGGGGGATTGCAAGATGTTCAGTGGTGCTGGTACTATAGCTGGGGGGTTGCCAGATGTTCAGTGGTGCTGGTACTTTAGCTGGGGGTTGCCAGATGTTCAGTGGTGCTGGTACTATAGCTGGGGGGTTGTCAGATGTTCAGTAGTGCTGGTACTTCAGCTGGGGGATGCCAGTTGTTCAGTAGTGCTGGTACTATAGCTGGGGAGTTGCCAGATGTTCAGTGGTGCTGGTACTATAGCTGGAGGGTTGCCAAATATTCATTGGTGCTGATACTATAGCTGGGGGGTTGCCAGATGTTCATTGGTGCTGGTATTTTAGCTGAGGGGTTGCCAGGCGTTTAGTGGTGCTGGTACTATAGCTAGGGGGTTGCCAGTTGTTCATTGGTGCCAGTACAATAGCTGGGGGGCTGCCAGATGTTTAGTGCTGCTGCTTCTATAGCTGGGGGATTGCCAGATGTTCAGTGGTGCTGGTACGATGGCTGGGGCGCTGCCAGATGTTTAGTGCTGCTGGTATTATAGCTGAGGGATTGCCAGATGTTCAGTGGTGCTGGTACTATAACTGGGGGGTTGCCAGATGTTCAGTGGTGCTGGTACTATAGCTGGGGGTTGCCAGATGTTCAGTGGTGCTGGTACGATGGCTGGGGGGCTGCCAGATGTTTAGTGCTGCTGGTACTGTAACTGGGGGGTTGCCAGATGTTCAGTGGTGCTGGTACTAAAGCTGAGGAGTTACCAGATATTCAGTGGTGCTGGTACTATAGCTGGGGGTTGCCAGATGTTCAGTGGTGCTGGTACTATAGCTGAGGAGTTACCAGACGTTTAGTGGTGCTGGTACTGTAACTGGGGGGTTGCCAGATGTTCAGTGGTGCTGGTACTATAGCTGGTAGAGGCCAGGTGTTCATTGGTGCAGGTACTATATTGGGGTTGTGGCCTCATGTTCAGTGGTGCCGGTACTTTACGTTCTCTTTGGTCCCCTTTGCCTTTATACAAAGGAACTGTGCATGCTATCTGCCAGTCCGTAGGTACCTTTCTCTCTTTCATATATTTATTAAATAAAAGCACCAAATATTCCAAAACTATATCCTCACCTGCTTTAAACATTTCTGTTTTGATACAAGCGATCACAGATGCTATACCCTCTTTCATTTTACTCACTGCATCACTCATCTCTCCCACACTCACATCTGGCTCATCATCACCCCTAAAAGATGTAACATTTCTCTGGCCAATGCACGAAATTAATGCTCAAAATATTTCCTCAACCTTCCCAGTACCACCACCTCCCCATTTAATAATTCACCTCTTTTGTTTTTGACTGTTAAATCGTCTAATTCATCTCACTCCAAAACTTTTTCGTATTCCTAGATTTTTTTTTTATTCTCATTTGGTCGCCTTTTACACTTTCTTACCACTCTTAATCTCTCTTTTACTCTACATATACTCATATAGGCCACTGTCCTCACACACACACACACACACACACACACACACACACACACACATACCAAGAGCTACAGGTAAAATACGGGAGACAATGCCCATGTACAAACGAGTCCTGGAGACACTGCAGGAAAGGCAATGGGAGGAGAAAATGGAAAAGTCAGTGTTCATCCATGGACTTCAGGAGAGCGAGGGGTGGACACACAATGGAAGATGGCAGGAGGAAAAATGGGAGATAGAAAACATCAATCAAAGAAATAGGTGAGGAGGACATGAATGAGATAGCAAATATTCAGAGAATAGGGGAGTATTCGATGAAGAGAAACCGGCTGGTCAAGCTGATTTTCAGGACAGAAGCGGTGCGAAACATGATCCTGCACGAGAAATCATGGCTGAAGGAATCGCCATTATACAGCAGGGTGTTCCTAGATCGAGACAGAACCAGATGAGAACGACAATATCTGAGGGAGAGGGCACAGAAGCGAAAGGTGCTAGTAGGAGGGATAAGTACAGCAGAAGACAAGGAGAGCAAGGAAGAGCAACAAATGTAGGCACAGACACAACCACCACTGGAACCCAATAACCAAACACTATCACAACACAAATCACAATCCACACTTACAGCTTTCCCCACCACACTACACTGCACAATCCCACAGCACACTGCCAGGTCCTCTATTGTCACAGTCCCCCAGAACACAGTGGTGGAGAGGAAACTTAAGGTGTGGTACACAAACGTTGATGGAATAACGAACAAGTGGGAGGAGTGGCAAGAAAGAGTCAGAGGCATCACCAGACATCATAGCTCTCACAGAAATCGAGCTCACAAGGATGATAATAGATGCTATCATTCCAATGGGGTATCAGATCCTGAGAAAAGACAGAGGAAACAGAGGCGGTGGTGGAGTGGCACTGCTCATCAAAAACCGATGGGAGTTTGACGAGCTGGAGAGAAGAGACAGAGGAGAAGCAAGAGACTACATAATAGGAACACTTCATTCTGGGGGTTCCAAGGTGGTAAGTGCAGTGATGTATAACCCACCACAGAACAGCAGGAGGCCAAGGCAGGAGTATGATGAGTGCAATAGAGCAATGGTTGACACACTGACTGAAGTGGCCAGAATGGCCCATTCAAGAAGATCAAAGCTGCTGATCATGGGTGATTTCAAACACAAGGGAATCGGCTGGGAAAACCTGGAGACACACAGGGGCCCAGAAGCATGGAGGGCTAAGATGTTGGAGGTGGTACTGGAAAACCTCATAAACCAACACGTAAAGGACACTGCCTGAGAGAGAGGAAAGGATGAACCTGCGAGACTGGACCTAATATTCACCTTGGGTACTGCAGACATTGAGGACATAACATATGAAAGACCCCTCGGGGCCAGTGATCATGTGGTTCTGAGCTTCTATTACACAGTAGAGTTACAAGTGGAGAGGGAAGCAAGAAGGGTAGGATGAATGAAGCCACACTACGAGAGAGGACTACATAGGTATAAAGAATTTTCTGCATGGCGTCCAGTGGGACAGAGAGTTGGAAGGGAAGACAGTAAACGACATGATGGAATATGTGACAACAATATGCAAGGAAGCTGAGGAGAGGTTTGTACCCAAGGTTAATAGGAATAATGAGAAGGCCAGGGTGAGCCCTTGGTTCACCCAAAGGTGTAGAGAAGCCAAAACCAAGTGTACAAGAGAATGGAAGAAGTCCAGAAGGCAAAGGACACATGAGAATAAGGAAAGTAGTCGCAGAGCCAGAAACGAATATGCACAGGTAAGAAGGGAGGCCCAACGGCAATACAAAAATGACAAAGCACCGAAAGCTAAATCTGACCCGAAACTGTTGTATAGCAGTATCAGGAGGAAAATGACAGTAAAGAACCAGGTAACCAGGCTGGGGAAGGAAGGAGGGGAGATCACAAGAAATTACCAAAAAGTATGTGATGAGCTCAACATGAGATTCAAGGAAGAGTTCACAGAGGAGACAGAAGAGACCCCAGAAAGACGGAGAGGTGGGATACACCTGCAAGTGTTGGACACAATACATACAACCGAGGAAGAAGTGAAGAGGCTGCTAAGTGAGCTAGATACCTCAAAGGCAATGTAACATCTCTCCGTGGGTCCTGAGAGAGGGAGCACAGACACTACGTGTACCACTAACAGCAATCTTGAACACATCTATAGAAACAGGGCGACTACCTGTGGTATGGACTACAGCAAATGTAGCCCCAGTTTTTAAAAAAAAGGAGACAAACACCAAGCACTCAACTACAGACAAGTCTCACTGACATGTATAGTATAAGAGTCATGGGCAAGATTCATAGGAAAAGAGTGGGGGAGCACTCAGAAAGGAATGAGCTTATCAAAGACAGCCAGCGTGGTTTCAGGGACAGGAAATCCTGTGTCACAAATCTGGGAGTTCTATGACAGGGTGAGAGCAGTATGACAGGAGAGAGACGGGTGGGTAGATTGCATTTTCTTGGACTCTCATGAGATGTTTGACATAGTTCCACACAAGACACCAGTGCAAAACCTGGAGGACCAGTCACGGATAACAGGGGAGGCACTTCAATGGAACAGGAAATATCTGTCAGGAAGACAAGAGCGTGTCATGGTACGTTGCAAGACGTCAGAGTGGGCTTCTGTGACGAGCTGGGTTCCACAGGGGTCAGTCCTAGGACCAGTGCTGTTTTTTTTTTTTTTGAACGACATGACAGAAGGAATAGTCTCCGAATTTAACAAGGAAATGGTTTATATCTACATTCCACATTGCCAGTTCCTACTATCATTAAACGTTTTAAACTTTGCATTGTTAATGCAAAATTTCCATTTAATGATGACTTTTATACTCAGAAGTTTGGTATGGCAATGGGAAATCTTCTCTCACCTGTTTTTAGTAACTTATACATGGAACGTTTTGCAACAAGTTTGCTTAACACAATCCTTCTTAATAGAGCTAAGTGGTTTAGATATGTTGATGATATTTTGTGTCTTATTGGTGTGGGAGGGACTGGGTATGATTTGTGTCATTGGGTACGGGAGTAAATTCTTGGGGAGCTTTGGGTAGAGGTCATTTTGATAAGAACCTGCCTTGTATGGTCCAGTAGGCCTTCTGCAGTGTTCCTCCATTCTTATGTTCTTATGTAGATATAAACCATATCCTTGTTAAATTAAATAGCTTTGGCCATTCTAGAACCTTTACTCTTGAGTTTGAAGCAAATAACTCATTGCCTTTTCTAGATACTTTAATTATGAAGGGTAACAATGATTTTAAATTTAAAATTTACAGAAAACCTACAAATAAGTGTTCCTATGTACACTATTATTCTTCACATCAAGATAGAGTTAAACTGTCGGTTTTCTCATCAATGTTTTTGAGAGCTTTACGTATTTGTAGTCCAGAGTTCATAGATGAAGAAATATCCAAAATTTGTGAAATAGCTAACGTTCTAAAATATCCAAGAAACGTAATTAATAAATCATTTAAAATTGCTGGAAATACTTTTTACAATCCAAAAAGGGACAACCAGCCTTATTCAACTAAAAATATGTTGGTTCTCCCTTACCATGAAAACTTGGTTGATATGCCTTCTCTTCTTAAGACTTTTAATATCAAAGTTGTATTTAAAAATCTTGATACAGAAAAAAAACTTTTGATAAAGAATTCCCCCCAAAATGCTGATGGATGTGTCTATAAAATTCCTTGTAAAATTTGCGATAAAGTTTATTACGGTCAAACTGGTAAAAATCTCGAACTAAGATTAAAACAACATAAATATAGCATTAGAACTGGACAAGATTCCAATGCTTTATTTATTCATGTGAAAGATTTTAACCATCCAATTGAATTACGAAAAGTTGAGAAAGTTGTATCAAGCAAATCCATGGTTGACAGGAATATAATTGAATCCTGTTTCATAAAAAGCAGTTATGAAAATAATATGAATATTTCCCTTGGTTTATATAAATTTAATTCATTTACAATTAATAAAATTTGGGAAGAATTTAACGATACAGTAGACAAGTGATAAATCTTAATTCTTCGGTAGAGTGTTAGGTGGGTTTCCAAGAGTCAGGTGTCGTCACGCGTGTGTGAGGTGTTGCTTTGTTGTGGTGACATGATGGTCAGGTGTAGTCTTGACTCTTTTTTTCACAGGGTTTGACAAAGTTATATGCCTTTAATGTTTTGCTTTTTATAGTTCCTTGATAATGTCAGAAGTCACAAAAATACTTGGAATTTTGCTGTTCTTTCACGGTGGTGGTTTTGCATATTCTAATATCACCTGTTCACTGTGATCTTATTGCATATATATATATATATATATATATATATATATATATATATATATATATATATATATATACATATATATATATATATATATATATTATTATTATTATTATCACACTGGCCGATTCCCACCAAGGCAGGGTGGCCCGAAAAAGAAAAACTTTCACCATCATTCACTCCATCACTGTCTTGCCAGAAGGGTGCTTTACACTACAGTTTTTAAACTGCAACATTAACACCCCTCCTTCAGAGTGCAGGCACTGTACTTCCCATCTCCAGGACTCAAGTCCGGCCTGCCGGTTTCCCTGAATCCCTTCATAAATGTTACTTTGCTCACACTCCAACAGCACGTCAAGTATTAAAAACCATTTGTCTCCATTCACTCCTATCAAACACGCTCACGCATGCCTGCTGGAAGTCCAAGCCCCTCGCACACAAAACCTCCTTTACCCCCTCCCTCCAACCCTTCCTAGGCCGACCCCTACCCCGCCTTCCTTCCACTACAGACTGATACACTCTTGAAGTCATTCTGTTTCGCTCCATTCTCTCTACATGTCCGAACCACCTCAACAACCCTTCCTCAGCCCTCTGGACAACAGTTTTGGTAATCCCGCACCTCCTCCTAACTTCCAAACTACGAATTCTCTGCATTATATTCACACCACACATTGCACTCAGACATGACATCTCCACTGCCTCCAGCCTTCTCCTCGCTGCAACATTCATCACCCACGCTTCACACCCATATAAGAGCGTTGGTAAAACTATACTCTCATACATTCCCCTCTTTGCCTCCAAGGACAAAGTTCTTTGTCTCCACAGACTCCTAAGTGCACCACTCACTCTTTTTCCCTCATCAATTCTATGATTCACCTCATCTTTCATAGACCCATCCGCTGACACGTCCACTCCCAAATATCTGAATACGTTCACCTCCTCCATACTCTCTCCCTCCAATCTGATATTCAATCTTTCATCACCTAATCTTTTTGTTATCCTCATAACCTTACTCTTTCCTGTATTCACCTTTAATTTTCTTCTTTTGCACACCCTACCAAATTCATCCACCAATCTCTGCAACTTCTCTTCAGAATCTCCCAAGAGCACAGTGTCATCAGCAAAGAGCAGCTGTGACAACTCCCACTTTGTGTGTGATTCTTTATCTTTTAACTCCACGCCTCTTGCCAAGACCCTCGCATTTACTTCTCTTACAACCCCATCTATAAATATATTAAACAACCACGGTGACATCACACATCCTTGTCTAAGGCCTACTTTTACTGGGAAAAAATTTCCCTCTTTCCTACATACTCTAACTTGAGCCTCACTATCCTCGTAAAAACTCTTCACTGCTTTCAGTAACCTACCTCCTACACCATACACTTGCAACATCTGCCACATTGCCCCCCTATCCACCCTGTCATACGCCTTTTCCAAATCCATAAATGCCACAAAGACCTCTTTAGCCTTATCTAA
This sequence comes from Cherax quadricarinatus, assembly GCF_038502225.1. Classification (NCBI taxonomy): domain Eukaryota; kingdom Metazoa; phylum Arthropoda; class Malacostraca; order Decapoda; family Parastacidae; genus Cherax; species Cherax quadricarinatus. The sequence goes on along the minus strand of NC_091323.1, from coordinate 5,505,562 downwards.
ATACTGTTCACTTATATGTTTCACTGTAAACACCTGGTCCACACACCCCCTACCTTTCCTAAAGCCTCCTTGTTCATCTGCTATCCTATTCTCCGTCTTACTCTTAATTCTTTCAATTATAACTCTACCATACACTTTACCAGGTACACTCAACAGACTTATCCCCCTATAATTTTTGCACTCTCTTTTATCCCCTTTGCCTTTATACAAAGGAACTATGCATGCTCTCTGCCAATCCCTAGGTACCTTACCCTCTTCCATACATTTATTAAATAATTGCACCAACCACTCCAAAACTATATCCCCACCTGCTTTTAACATTTCTATCTTTATCCCATCAATCCCGGCTGCCTTACCCTCTTTCATTTTACCTACTGCCTCACGAACTTCCCCCACACTCACAACTGGCTCTTCCTCACTCCTACAAGATGTTATTCCTCCTTGCCCTATACACGAAATCACAGCTTCCCTATCTTCATCAACATTTAACAATTCCTCAAAATATTCCCTCCATCTTCCCAATACCTCTAACTCTCCATTTAATAACTCTCCTCTCCTATTTTTAACTGACAAATCCATTTGTTCTCTAGGCTTTCTTAACTTGTTAATCTCACTCCAAAACTTTTTCTTATTTTCAACAAAATTTGTTGATAACATCTCACCCACTCTCTCATTTGCTCTCTTTTTACATTGCTTCACCACTCTCTTAACTTCTCTCTTTTTCTCCATATACTCTTCCCTCCTTGCATCACTTCTACTTTGTAAAAACTTCTCATATGCTAACTTTTTCTCCCTTACTACTCTCTTTACATCATCATTCCACCAATCGCTCCTCTTCCCTCCTGCACCCACTTTCCTGTAACCACAAACTTCTGCTGAACACTCTAACACTACATTTTTAAACCTACCCCATACCTCTTCGACCCCATTGCCTATGCTCTCATTAGCCCATCTATCCTCCAATAGCTGTTTATATCTTACCCTAACTGCCTCCTCTTTTAGTTTATAAACCTTCACCTCTCTCTTCCCTGATGCTTCTATTCTCCTTGTATCCCATCTACCTTTTACTCTCAGTGTAGCTACAACTAGAAAGTGATCTGATATATCTGTGGCCCCTCTATAAACATGTACATCCTGAAGTCTACTCAACAGTCTTTTATCTACCAATACATAATCCAACAAACTACTGTCATTTCGCCCTACATCATATCGTGTATACTTATTTATCCTCTTTTTCTTAAAATATGTATTACCTATAACTAAACCCCTTTCTATACAAAGTTCAATCAAAGGGCTCCCATTATCATTTACACCTGGCACCCCAAACTTACCTACCACACCCTCTCTAAAAGTTTCTCCTACTTTAGCATTCAAGTCCCCTACCACAATTACTCTCTCACTTGGTTCAAAGGCTCCTATACATTCACTTAACATCTCCCAAAATCTCTCTCTCTCCTCTGCATTCCTCTCTTCTCCAGGTGCATACACGCTTATTATGACCCACTTCTCGCATCCAACCTTTACTTTAATCCACATAATTCTTGAATTTACACATTCATATTCTCTTTTCTCCTTCCATAACTGATCATTTAACATTACTGCTACCCCTTCCTTTGCTCTAACTCTCTCAGATACTCCAGATTTAATCCCATTTATTTCCCCCCACTGAAACTCTCCTACCCCCTTCAGCTTTGTTTCACTTAGGGCCAGGACATCCAACTTCTTTTCATTCATAACATCAGCAATCATCTGTTTCTTGTCATCCGCACTACATCCACGCACATTTAAGCAACCCAGTTTTATAAAGTTTTTCTTCTTCTCTTTTTTAGTAATTGTATACAGGAGAAGGGGTTACTAGCCCATTGCTCCCGGCATTTTAGTCGCCTCATACGACACGCATGGCTTACGGAGGAAAGATTCTTTTCCACTTCCCCATGGACAATAGAAGAAATAAAAAAGAACAAGAGCTATTTAGAAAAAGGAGAAAAACCTAGATGTATGTATATATATATATGCATGTGCGTGTCTGTGAAGTGTGACCAAAGTGTAAGTAGGAGTAGCAAGATATCCCTGTTATCTTAGCGTGTTTATGAGACAGAAAAAGAAACCAGCAATCCTACCATCATGCAAAACAGTTACAGGTTTTTGTTTCACAGTCATCTGGCAGGACGGTAGTACTTTCCTGGGTGGTTGCTGTCTACCAACCTACTACTACTATATATATATATATACTATATATATATATATATATATATATATATATATATATATATATATATATATATATATATATATATATATATATATATATAAATCCATCCGCTGACACGTCAACTCCCAAATATTTGAAAACATTCACGTCTTCCATACTCCTCCCCAATTTGATATCCAATTTTTCTTTATCTAAATCATTTGATACTCTCATCACCTTACTCTTTTCAATGTTCACTTTCAACTTTCTACCTTTACACACACTCCCAAATTCGTCCACTAACCTTTGCAATTTTTCTTTAGCATCTCCCATAAGCACAGTATCATCAGCAAAAATTAACTGTCACTTCCCATTTTGTATTTGATTCCCCATAATTTAATCCCACCCCTCTCCCTAACACCCTAGCATTTACTTCTTTTACAACCCCATCTATAAATATATTAAACAACCATGGTGACATTACACATCCCTGTCTAAGACCTACTTTTTCCGGGAAGTAGTCTCCCTCTCTTCTACACACCCTAACCTGAGCCTCACTATCCTCATAAAAACTCTTTACAGCATTTAGTAAATTACCACCTATTCCATATACTTGCAACATCTGCCACATTGTTTCCCTATCCACGCTATCATATGCCTTTTGTAAATCCATAAATGCAATAAAAACTTCCTTACCTTTATCTAAATACCGCTCACACATCCCCTACCCACTCTAAAACCTCCTTGCTCATCCGCAATCCTACATTCTGTCTTACCTCTAATTCTTTCAATTATAACCCTACTGTTCACTTTTCCTGGTATACTCAGTAAACTTATTCCTCTATGATTTTTATAATCTCTTTTGTCCCGCTTCCCTTTATATAAAGGGACTATACATGCTCTCCGCCAATCCCTAGGTACCTTCCCCTCTTTCATACATTTATTAAACAAAAATACCAACAACTCCAACACTATATCCCCCCTGCTTTTAACATTTCAGTCATGATCCCATCAGTTCCATCTGCTTAACCTCTTTTCATTCTACGTAATGCCTCACGCACCTCCCCCATACTCAAATCCTGTTCTTCTTCACTCCTAAAATATGGTATACCTCCCTTTCTTCGTCGACATTTAAAAGTTCCTCAAAATATTCTCGCCATCTACCCAAAATCTCCATCCCCCCATCTACTAACTCCCCTACTCTGTTTTTAACTGATAAATCCATTTGTTCCCTAGGATTTCTTAACTTGTTTAACTCACTCCAAAATTCTTTCTTATTTTCATTAAAATTTCTAGACAGTGCCTCTCCCACTCTATCATCTGCTCTCCTTTTACACTCTCTCACCACTCTCTTCACCTTTCTTTTACTCTCCATATACTCTGCTCTTCTTACAACACCTCTGCTTTGTAAAAAAAAAACTCTCATAAGCTACCTTTTTCTCTTTTATCACACCCTTTACTTCATCATTCCACCAGTCACTAAATTACTAATTAAATTACTAAATCACCAATTACTAAATTATTAATTTTTACATAAACATCACTGAAAAAATGTATTTTTAAACGTTTAAGAGAAAATTTTAGAAAGGACTTAATTTTAAACGAGTTCTTGCCTTGAGGCAGGCCAAAGCAGCATGGGTTCGAGTCCTTGGCTAGTGCAGTGTTGTTATTGATCAATACCACTCGTTCGTCGTTAAAATAATATAAAAATACTGCTCGTTAAACTAGTATACCAAACAGGGACTAGAATGAAATTAGCCTAGAGTTATCCACACCATCGTGTGTCTTTGGGTTCCACTGGATGCCCTACTCTTAAGGATCGTATGGTCCAGTGGATTAGGGCGTCATGCGTTTTCGCCCTCCATGAGGCAGGCCAAAGCAGCATGGGTTCGAGTCCTTGGCTAGTGCAGTGTTGTTATTGAATATATATATATATATATATATATATATATATATATATATATATATATATATATATATATATATATATATATATATATATATATATATATATGTATATATATATATATGTCGTTCCGAATAGGCAGAACTTGCGATCTTGGCTTAAATAGCAACGATCATCTTGCCATAAAGGACAAGCGAAAATTTGTGTATGCAATAATTTCGCCAAAATCATTCTGAACCTAACGAAAAAAATATATTTCATTGTGTTTGTTTAGTATTAAATTACTGTAAACAAATCTAAAATATATTTAGTTGGGCTAGGCTAAAATAAATTGTTCTTGTTATAATAAGGTTAGGTAAGTTTTCTAAGATTCTTTTGGAGCAAAATTAAATTTTTTTACATTAACATTAATGAAAAAAATATATCTCTAAACGTATAAGAGAAAATTTTAGAAAAGACTTAATTTTAAATGAGTTCTTGCTAATTGACCAGTTTTACGTATTCGGCACGACATATGTTATATATCTGGCACCTCTGCCAGAGAGGGGCTGTGGGAATCCCGCTCTGTGATTTTGGCACAATATCGTCCAATCAAGAACACCTACCAGGATTATCATCAACAGGCTGGTGTGTGATTATCTGCTGGTCGTGTTGGAAAGGGCCGGAAGACTCCGCATTTCGTCTCTTCCTTCAGAATCAAGAAAAGTTCTGTGTATGTGAATTCAGTGAGGGAACATAACGGTCTCCATGGGTAGGTGAGGTCGGTGAAGGGAGGCCTAATGGAGGAGGAGGCGGCGGAGGTTGAGGGGTAAAACTGTCCCCCCCCCTTTCCCAAACAGGCGCGCATACACCGTGTGCTCGTTTCACAACAATGGAGTGTTTGTTCACCGTGTGTATAGTGTATATAGTCTACAGTGTACAGTGCATAATATGTGTATGGTATGCGCATAGCATGTGTAGTGTATAGCGGTGTGTCGTTGATAGTGGGGGCTGTGCACAGAGCATAGTGGTGTATAGTAACATGTGCACAGAGCATCGTGGTGTATAGTGACTTGTCCTGGGAAGGAGTGAGTGCCCTACTCCGCCTCATCACACATCTTCCACTCCCTTTCTTCCACCGCCCACCACAAGGACGGGAGACCCCTCTCCTCCTCCCCACCACCACCATGAACCACATGTGGTATGTGCTATGCCCAATTTTCCCTTCAGCCTGGGCTTACCACACAGTCTGAGATATGGCAGATGATGAAGCCAGCCAGGGAAACAATGCACCCAACAATGAAAGAAGAGGCACATGTCAGGTGTGTGGAGAGTTTCGAGCACGCAACAGGGATGGCCGCATTCGTGCACACAATGGGTGTGCAAGATCACATATGCCCCTAGCAGAGAGCAGCCCACAGCCTCCACAGGCAGTGTCTGACAGTTGTGATGAATGGTTTTTCAAACCATTCATCACAACTGTCAGACACTGCAGCATCATGGGATCTTGTTACAAAGAATTCTTCAACACTTGTTCAACCTTTGGACAAAGACCTACTTCGACTAGTGGATGGTACCGCTATGACCCCGCCTCCGCCTGCTTCACCTCACCTCACTACAGTATATAAGCCACGTCTACGGCCCTATGCTGTACATTCTACAAGATTGATGGACTGAACACATCGACTCCAGGCTGAGGGACTGATTACCTCATTCTCCTCCTCTCCTTACGCCTTCCTCTTTGTAATGGACTGATGAAGCCACTGTGTGGCGAAACGTTTCCTGAATAAAGATTCTCATATGCTGCATAAGTGTCTCAATCTTCAACTTGTCGGTTTTTCAAACCATTCATCACATCTGTCAGACACTGCAGCATCATGGGATCTTGTTACAAAGAATTCTTCAACACTTGTTCAACCTTTGGACGAAGACCTACTTCGACTAGTGGATGGTACCGCTATGACCCCGCCTCCGCCTGCTTCACCTCACCTCACTACAGTATATAAGCCACGTCTACGGCCCTATGCTGCACATTCTACAAGATTGATGGACTGAACACATCGACTCCAGGCTGAGGGACTGATTACCTCATTCTCCTCCTCTCCTTACGCCTTCCTCTTTGTAATGGACTGATGAAGCCACTGTGTGGCGAAACGTTTCCTGAATAAAGATTCTCATATGCTGCATAAGTGTCTCAATCTTCATCTATCAAAGACCTCACTACGAAACGCAGCCCCACACCTCTAACTTCTACAGCAGGCGTCTACACTATCCCCAGTGGGTTGTGTCCCAAGAAATATGTAGGCGAGACAGGCAGAGACCTTGCAGTCCGCCTGAATGAGCATCGAAATGCCTCTAACAGAGACGATGTAAGGTATGCCTGTGTCCTCCACAGAGACTCCACGGGGCATTTGATGAACTGGAATGAGGCACAACTCGTTCTCACCGAACCAGACCTCAGACGCCGACGGTGCCTAGAAGCCTCACTAATCGCCGTCACCGACACTATAGAACGCAACACTGGAAACTACAAAATTTCAAAAACATTGGCATACATGATACTTAAGCAGCACCAACCCAACAACACAGGAGTCACATGATTTCATCGTCTACCCGTCCTCATCATAGGTAGAGGTTGTTCTGATAAAGACCTGCCTCGCATGAGCCAGTAGGCCTTCTACAGTGTTCCTCCATTCTTATGTTCTTATGACATTCCTCAGGTCACGTGCGTCACATCTCACTCTCCGCCTATATATATAATGTCTTTCTACCTCTGTATGTTAGAAGTGATCAAGGTCCCAGGACCGAAACGTTTTCTAATAAATATGTTATAGTGTTTGCTTACGTGTCTTTCTAAACCAACTTGTCGGTATTTATTACCAAGGTTTATACCATCAATTCTTCTCACCGAGTTAACAACTTTCGTCAACAATTGCCTGGCTGGGCGAATCCCAGAAGAAATTAAACCTTTCTTTTTCTGAGCCTCACTATGTACTTTGAAGAAGAGGGATGGGGGAATCAGACCCATTGCAGATGGAAACACCCTTCGCCGTCTCGTTGCCAAAGCAGCAGTGAGAAACATTCGCCTAGAAGCTGCCACTTTACTCCAGCCACACCAACTGGGCTTTGGGGTCTCTCAAGGCAGTGAAGCTGCAGCTCATGCTGCAAGGGCCTACATCAGGGACCTACCAGAAGACAAGGCCATAGTCAAACTTGATTTCAGAAATGCCTTTAATATGGTGAAGAGAGATGCTGTTTTGCCAGCTGTTCGGGTTCGGTTCCCAAGTCTTTTTCCCTTCATTTCAGCCAGCTACAGCAAACCCCCAATTCTTTTGTTTTGAGAACATGAAATTCAATCATCAGAGGGTGTTCAGCAGGGTGACCCACTCGCTCCACTTCTCTTCTGCTTGGCAGTAAGAGAACTAATTTCCAGCCTACGCAGTGAGCTCAATATCTGGTACCTGGATGACGGCACTCTGGCAGGTACTGAAGAGTCCCTGGTGGGGGACCTACAACTGGTGAAAACACAGGGAGAAGACTTGGGACTCATCCTCAATCCATCCAAGTGTGAAATCATCACAGCGAACCAGGAAATAATCAATGCTGTGCGAAGAATCCTCCCGGAAGTCTCAACTACCACTCCGTCCAACAGTACCCTCTTGGGGGCACCGCTGGGTCACCAGGCCATCGACACTGTCCTCAGGGACAAATTGAATGACCTGATGAGAATGGAGGAGAGAATAAGCGATCTTGATGCCCATGATGCTCTGTATCTCCTCACAAGGTGTCTTACTATGCCAAGACTCACTTACTTCTTGAGGTGTGCACCCTCTTTTGACAACCCAACACTCGATGAATATGACGCACACCTGAGAACAACTTTTAAGAAGGCACTGAACCTGTCACTAGAGGATGAGCAATGGGATCAGGCAACCCTCCCAGTGTCACTTGGAGGTATAGGGGTGCGTAAAGCATCGCATGTTGCTTTACCTGCTTTTCTGTCTTCGTGTTTGGCTTCCAGTGCATTAGTCAAGAAGATAGTTCCTGAACGCTTGAGAGACGTGGTAGGAGCTCAAGACCCCAGGTTTACTGAAGCAGCGATTCGGTGGGACACCCTTACAGACTCCTCCAGTAGACCAGCTCCTCCCAAACAGCACAAACAGTCCCACTGGGACAAACCGATCATGGAAAAAATCGCCAACACGATGCTCTCCAATGCTTCAGGAAAGGATGAAGCTCGTCTTCTGGCAGTGAAGGCACCACACTCAGGAGATTTCCTGTTAGCTGTTCCCAATTCCTCCCTGGGCACCCATCTCGACCCACAGGCCATTCGGATTGGTGTTGCTCTTCGCCTAGCCGCCCCCATCCTCACCGAACATAGGTGTATTTGCGGCAGGGCGACAGCTGATCAGTTCGGTCTTCATGGTCTTGTGTGTCACACAGCAGAAGGGAAGTATGCCAGACATGAGGAGGTGAATGACATCATAAAGAGAAGCCTCGCCACAGCCCGTTACCCAGCTCAACGGGAACCCCAAGTACAGCGGTCTGATGGAAGTCAAAAGCGTCCTGATGGAGCCACTATGCTACCCTGGAAGGATGGAAAGCAGATTGCCTGGGACTACACCTGTGCTGCCACATTGGCAGACACCTACTTGCCATACTCTGTAGTGGAAGGGGGTGAAGCTGCCAGCCACAGGGAGACCCAGAAGATCCGAAAATATGAAAACCTACCCCCTTGCTATAACTTCATTCCAATAGGGTCGGAGACCCTTGGTGCATGGGGCAAGTGTGCTATAAAGTTCCTCAAAGAGCTGGGTGAAAAGCTCATCATAGAAACCAAGGACCACAGGGCGACCAGCTTTCTCTTTCAGAGACTCAGTGTTGCGATCCAGAGAGGAAATGCCTGCAGCATTCTGGGCACGCGGCCCACTGCAGGGGAGCTGGACGAAGTATTCGAGATGTAGCTCTGAGTTACCTATGTTGTTTTACTTTCTGTTGTATTTTTGTGAATGTTTGGCCAATGTATTTTTGTCTTTAAATAAAACATACTTGAAATATAGGGGGTGGTAGGAGAAAATTCTCAAACAGCTTCAGGGAGAACCTTGAGTTTTCCCTGAAGCAAGTTTATTCTTTTCTCTGAGGATGAGGGTCCCTAGGACAGTTCTAGAGGTGGTACCTCCCTATATATATATATATATATATATATATATATATATATATATATATATATATATATATATATATATATATATATATATATATATATATATATATATATATATATATATATATATATATATATATATATATATATATATGTATATATATATATATATATATATGTATATATATATATATATATATATATATATATATATATATATATATATATATATATATATATATATATATATATATCTATATATATATATATATATATATATATATATATATATATATATATATATATATATATATATATATATACGTAGGTAGTAGTTTGGTAGACAGCAACCGCCCAGGGAGGTACTACCGTCCTGCCAAGTGAGTGCAAAACGGAAACCTGATGGCAGGATTGCTGGTGTCTTTTTTTTCTGTCTCATACACATGCAAGATTTCAGGTACGTCTTGCTACTTCTACTTACTCTTAGGTCACACTACACATACATGTACAAGCATATACATACATACACACTCCTATGGGTTTTCTTCTGTTTTCTTTCAAGTTCTTGTTCTTGTTTATTTCCTCTTATCTCCATGGGGAAGTGGAACAGAATTCTTCCTCCATAAGCCATGCGTGTTGTAAGAGGCGACTAAAATGCCGGGAGCAAGGGACTAGTAACCCCTTCTCCTGTATATATTACTAAATTTAAAATTCTAAAGTTCTGTTTTCCTTTATGGGCCACCCTGCCTCGGTGGGATATGGCTGGTGCGTTGAAAGATATGTATATATATATATATATATATATATATATATATATATATATATATATATATATATATATATATATATATATATATATATATATATATATATATATATATATGTATATATATATATATATATATATATATATATATATATATATATATATATATATATATATATATATATATATATATATATATATATATATATATACAATAAGATCACAGTAAACAGGTGATTTCAGAATATGCAAAACAACCACTCTGAAAGAATAGAGAAATTCCAAGCGCTTTCGTGACTACTCACATTATCAAGGAACTATGAAAGTAAAGCATCCAAGGAAGCTATATAAGGGGTCTGGCCAGCACCTCACTATCAGATCCCACAACAGTTAAACACCTGACGCGCGCCGACCCAACTTGGATAGGTCCTTTGCACAACTCACCCCACAAACTATTCTACCCAAGAAAATTAAAAAATTATTTGTCCAGTGTATTATTAAATTCTTCCCAAATTCTATTAATTATAAATGGATCTAATTTATATAAACCAAAGGAAATATTCATATTATTGTCAAAACTGCTTTTTATGAAACAAGATTCAATTATATTCCTGTCGACCATGGACTTCCTTGATACTACTTTCTCAACTTTTTGAAAATCAATTGGATGGTTAAAATCTCTTACATGAATAAATAGAGCATTGGAATCTTGTCCAGTTCTAATGCTATATTTATGTTGTTTTAATCTTAGTTCGATATTTTTACCAGTTTGACCGTAATAAACTTTATCGCAAATTTTACAAGGAATCTTATAGACACATCCATCAGCATTTTGGGGGAAATTCTTTATCAAAAGTTTTTTTACTGTATCAAGATTTTTGAATACAACTTTAATATTAAAAGTCTTAAGAAGAGAAGGCATATCAACCAAGTTTTCATGGTAAGGGAGAACCAACATATTTTTAGTTGAATAAGGCTGGTTGTCCCTTTTTGGATTGTAAAAAGTATTTCTAGCAACTTTAAAAGATTTATCAATTATATTTCTTGGGTATTTTAAATCATTACCTATTTCATAAATTTTGGATATTTCCTCATCTATGAACTCAGGACTACAAATTCGTAAAGCTCTCAAAAACAGTGATGAGAAAACAGACAGTTTGACTCTATCTTGATGCGAGGAATAATAGTGGACATAGGAACAGTTATTTGTAGGTTTTCTGTAAATTTTAAATTTGAATTCATTGTTACCCTTAATAATTAAAATATCTAGAAAAGGCAATGAGTTATTTTCTTCAAACTCATCAGTAATGTTTATAGAATGGGCTAAGCTATTTAATTTTCCTAGGAAATGGTGTATATCTACATTTTTGGGCATAAGACACAAAATATCATCAACATATCTGAACCATTTAGCTCTATTAGGGAGGATTGTGTTAAGTAACCTTGTTTCAAAAAATTCCATGTATAGGTTACTAAGAACAGGTGAAAGAGGATTTCCCATTGCCATACCAAACTTCTGAGTGTAAAACTTATCATTAAATACAAATTTTGCATCAACAATGCAAAGTTTAATAAGTTTAATGATAGTAGGAACTGGCAATGGTAAATCATAGTTAACGAGTTCTTCAGATAAGAAACTTAATAAATCATCAACAGGAACTTTCGTAAACAAGGAAGTAACACCAAAACTAACCATGTTAAAATCATTTAAGTCAGTCAAGGAGCTTAATTTATCAACCAAGTCTATGTTGTTTTTAACATTAAAGTTAGAAATTTTGCCAACAATAGGGTTCAAAATATCAACAAGCCATTTGGATAATTTATATGAAACTGACCCTATGGAGCTAATAATTGGTCTGACTGGATTCCCTGGTTTGTGTGTTTTTATTAGTCCATACATGTAAGGCAAAGATGGATTAGTGGAAGTAAATTGTTTGACTAATTCATCTTTGCCTTTCAGTAAAATTTGCGATAAAGTTTATTACGGTCAAACTGGTAAAAATCTCGAACTAAGATTAAAACAACATAAATATAGCATTAGAACTGGACAAGATTCCAATGCTCTATTTATTCATGTAAGAGATTTTAACCATCCAATTGATTTTCAAAAAGTTGAGAAAGTAGTATCAAGCAAGTCCATGGTCGACAGGAATATAATTGATTCTTGTTTCATAAAAAGCAATTTTGACAATAATATGAATATTTCCTTTGGTTTATATAAATTAGATCCATTTATAATTAATAGAATTTGGGAAGAATTTAATAACACACTGGACAAATAATTTTTAAATTTTCATGGGTAGAATAGTTTGTGGGGTGAGTTGTGCAAAGGACCTATCCAAGTTGGGTCGGCGCGCGTCAGGTGTTTAACCGTTGTGGGATCTGATAGTGAGGTGCTGGCCAGACCCCTTATATAGCTTCCTTGGATGCTTTACTTTCATAGTTCCTTGATAATGTGAGTAGTCACGAATGCGCTTGGAATTTCTCTATTCTTTCAGAGTGGTTGTTTTGCATATGTATATATATATGTATATATATGTATATATATGTATGTATATATATGTATATATATATTTATGTATATATATGTATATATATATATATATATATATATATATATATGAATGCAGTTTAGTAAATGAAAAAAATAAAATACAGCTTTTTTTCAGTTGAGAGTGAAGAGGAACGTCCACCTGTAGGGAGGAATGTAATTTAGAACAGAGTAAACGCCCCAGCTACCCTAGTATTCCATTGCCCCTGGCCCCTAGCATACTCTTCTGGATGTTATTATGCTGTCCCTTGGCTGTTGTTATAATGCCCATAGCTTTTGTTATACTGCCTCTGGCTGTTATACTGCCCCTGGTGCCTAGAATACTTCCACTGGATGTTAGTATGCTGCCCCCTGGCGGTTGTTATACTGCCCCTGGTCCCTAGCATACTTCCACTGGTTGCTAGTATCCTGTCCCCTGGCTGATGTTATACTGCCCCTGGTCCCTAGCCTACTTCTCCTGGTTGTTAGTATTCTGCCACTGGCTATTATTATCCTGCCTCTACTGTTATGTTGCCCCTGGCTATTATTTACTTGCCGTTGGCTGTTAGTATTCTGTTCCCTGACTATTTTATCCTGCCCCTGGCTGTTAGTATCCTTTGCTTGGTTGTTTTATTCTGCCCCTGACTGTTATCTTTCGTGTGGCTGTTATTATCCTGCCCCTAACTGTTATTATCCTGCCCCTGTTATTATCCTGTCCCTAACTGTTATTATCCTAACATGACTCACGAAATCGTAATGACACGATTGCAAACAAACCATACCACGGGCGGGATTTGACTCTCTGTCCGCGGGTTCAAATCCCGCCCGTGGTATGGTTTGTTACTATCCTACCCTTAACTCTTACAATCCTACCCCTAACTGCTATTATCCTACCTCATATTGATATTATCTTGTCCCTAACAGTTATTATCCTGCCCCTGTTATTTTCCTGCCCCTGGTCATAAGCTTGCTGTCCCTGGTTAGTACAATTATGTATGTCATTTCAAAATATTGCTTATGAAACCATAATCAGAGAACTGGTAATTAAGTGATGTTGTAGATGTGGTGGGGTAATGCAGTAGATTTTGTAAGCTGTAGCATGTAGTAGTAAGTTGCAATGTGCTATTTAGTAGATTATAGTTGGTTGTAATTGGATTGTGAGTTGTAGTGAGTTATTACCTCAGTATTTATCACTCTAATATACTTATTTCTGGTTCATGTTGGTAAATATTGTTGGTCTTGATTCGTGGGTATTCTCCCGGCCCGGGTCTTTTCCAGATGATGACCCGGCCTTGGCTCCCTGTCTTGGGAGTGTCTGAGACCTATGTATGCCATGGGAGGAGGTACAAGGACCTCCTCAACTTCAGGACCAACTATCCCCAGGCCTAGCCCCATTCCCCGCCCTCACGGGGCTCAGAAGGTGAAGCTAGCCCTCTGGTCTGCCATCTGCCCCGCCCCATGGGGGCTCGTGGGAGAGGCAGCCATGTGAGCTGCAAGTGGTATCAAGCTCTGGCTTTGGCACCTTCCCCTCCCTAAGAGAGCTCTTGGGAGTGATATGGCCTTATGGTAAACAACGTCATGAAACTAGTCTAGTCTCACCTCCGGGGGACCTGCTGGCCAGGTTAATAAGTCTGTGTTCAGAAACTAATTTTTCCTCGTTGTATGAATATAAAGCAGGTGCCTACATTAATTTCCATACCATTATTTTGTATTACATTATATTAAAATTATGATAAGTGGAGTATAAGAGAGCAATTTGCCAGTGTCGCTTCTGATGACCTTATTTTCATGCCGGCAAATTATGTCTTGGCTCGTCTGTCTTCTTCCATGATATAGCGAGGCTATCAAAAGGGTAAGTTTTTTATAGCTAGTTATGAGGGAGACTATAAACTCTTCGTCCCCAAGTTAGAAAACCTCGTAACATGAGTTACGTTGAAATATTTATACCCAGTGTGAGAACGTTTGGCTAACCACTGGCAGGGACCCTGGTGGCAATAATTGTCATTAAAAAGTCGTATTCCAGTTGGAATATTGATACATGCTATTATTTCCAGATTAATTATTGCATCTATTATTTCCCCAAGAACTGACAGATACAGGTTCTCTTTGAAAGACTGTTTGTACTTTGATGTTTAGAGAGCACTAAATCACTGATTAAATATACCAATTTTTTCCTGGGTTGTATTTCACACAAAATGTTGTTACCTCAACTAAGACAATCTGGAAACTACATTCACCAAGGCAATAATGGATTCAAATTAGATAAAGTTTGATTCAGAAAACATATGAAACTACTGGTTTGGAAATACAGTAGTTTATAAAGACACCAGGACATATTTATAAGATAACGTTTCGGTTTTGGGACCTTGATTACTTCTAACATACAGAGGTTAAAAAAGACAGTAGATATAGGAGGAGAGTGAGGTGTGAGTGACGCATGGTGACCTGAAGTGAGGTGTAAGTGACGCATGGTGACCTGAAGTGAGGTGTAAGTGACGCATGGTGACCTGAAGTGAGGTGTGAGTGACGCATGGTGACCTGAAGTGAGGTGTGAGTGACGCATGGTGACCTGAAGTGAGGTGTGAGTGACGCATGGTGATCTGACGTGAGGTGTGAGTGACGCATGGTGACCTGAAGTGAGGTGTGAGTGACGCATGGTGATCTGAAGTGAGGTGTAAGTGACGCATGGTGACCTGAAGTGAGGTGTGAGTGACGCATGGTGACCTGAAGTGAGGTGTGAGTGACGCATGGTGATCTGAAGTGAGGTGTGAGTGACGCATGGTGACCTGAAGTGAGGTGTGAGTGACGCATGGTGATCTGACGTGAGGTGTGAGTGACGCATGGTGACCTGAAGTGAGGTGTGAGTGACGCATGGTGACCTGAAGTGAGGTGTAAGTGACGCATGGTGACCTGAAGTGAGGTGTGAGTGACGCATGGTGACCTGAAGTGAGGTGTAAGTGACGCATGGTGACCTGAAGTGAGGTGTAAGTGACGCATGGTGACCTGAAGTGAGGTGTGAGTGACGCATGGTGACCTGAAGTGAGGTGTGAGTGACACATGGTGACCTGAAGTGAAGTGTAAGTGATACATGGTGACGTGAAGTGAAGTGTAAGTGATACATGGTAACCTGAAGTGAGGTGTGAGTGACACACATGGTGATCTGACGTGAGGTGTGAGTGACGCATGGTGACCTGAAGTGAGGTGTGAGTGACGCATGGTGATCTGAAGTGAGGTGTAAGTGACGCATGGTGACCTGAAGTGAGGTGTGAGTGACGCATGGTGACCTGAAGTGAGGTGTGAGTGACGCATTGTGATCTGAAGTGAGGTGTGAGTGACGCATGGTGACCTGAAGTGAGGTGTGAGTGACGCATGGTGACCTGAAGTGAGGTGTGAGTGACGCATGGTGACCTGAAGTGAGGTGTGAGTGACGCATGGTGATCTGAAGTGAGGTGTAAGTGACGCATGGTGACCTGAAGTGAGGTGTGAGTGACGCATGGTGACCTGAAGTGAAGTGTGAGTGACGCATGGTGATCTGAAGTGAGGTGTGAGTGACGCATGGTGACCTGAAGTGAGGTGTGAGTGACGCATGGTGATCTGACGTGAGGTGTGAGTGACGCATGGTGACCTGAAGTGAGGTGTGAGTGACGCATGGTGACCTGAAGTGAGGTGTAAGTGACGCATGGTGACCTGAAGTGAGGTGTGAGTGACGCATGGTGACCTGAAGTGAGGTGTAAGTGACGCATAATGACCTGAAGTGAGGTGTAAGTGACGCATGGTGACCTGAAGTGAGGTGTGAGTGACGCATGGTGACCTGAAGTGAGGTGTGAGTGACACTTGGTGACCTGAAGTGAAGTGTAAGTGATACATGGTGACGTGAAGTGAAGTGTAAGTGATACATGGTAACCTGAAGTGAGGTGTGAGTGACACACATGGTGACCTGATGTGAGGTGTGAGTGACGCATGGTGACCTGATGTGAGGTGTGAGTGACATATGATGACCTGAAGTGAGGTGTGAATGACACATGATGACCTGAAGTGAGGTGTGAGTGACGCATGGTGACCTGATGTGAGGTGTGAATAACACATGGTGACCTAAAGTGAGGTGTGAGTGCCACATGGTGACCTAAAGTGAGGTGTGAGTGACACATGGTGACCTAAAGTGAGGTGTGAGTGACACATGGTGACCTAAAGTGAGGTGTGAGTGACACATGGTGACCTAAAGTGAGGTGTGAGTGACACATGGTGACCTAAAGTGAGGTGTGAGTGACACATGGTGACCTAAAGTGAGGTGTGAGTGACACATGGTGATCTGAAAAAATGTCGTATAGGGACGAGCATGGGTAGGCAATGTTTTCACGTGACTCCTGTGTTGTTAGGTATTTGGTGCTATGGCTGGTTGAGTATCATGTATTCCAGTGTTAGGTTCTATGATGTCGGTGACTGCGATTAGCGAGGCTTCTAGACACCGTCGGCTTCTAAGGTCTTGTTCGGTGAGAACGAGTTGTGCCTCAACCTATCGCTCTCACCGAACAAGACCTTAGACGCCGACGGTGTCTAGAAGTCTCGCTAATCACCGTCACCTGCACAACACCTGGAAACCACAAAATTTCAAAAACTAGCATACATGATACCCAGGCAAAGTACCACCAGCCCAGCAACACAGGAGTCACATGATCTCATCGTCTTTCCGTCCTCATCCCAACATGGCATTTTTCAGGTCACCGTGCGTCACTCACACCTCACTCTCCGCCTATATATAATGTCTTTCAAGAACATAAGAACATAAGAACGAAGGAACACTGCAGCAGGCCTACTGGCCCATGCGAGGCAGGTCCGAGTCTCCTACCGGCTTAAGCCAATGCACCCAACCTGACCTGACCTAGTCAGGTCAGGTCACATTGACTTAAGGGAGGAACACGGCAACCGTCCTGGTAGCACAAGCTATCAGGTCCAACTCACACCCGCCCACATCCACTCATGTATTTATCCAACCTATTTTTAAAGCTACACAACGTTCTGGCCTCTATAACGGTACTTGGGAGTTTGTTCCACTCATCCACAACTCTATTACCAAACCAATACTTTCCTATATCCTTCCTGAATCTGAATTTTTCCAACTTAAAACCATTGCTGCGAGTCCTGTCTAGGCTAGATATTTTCAGCACACTATTTACATCCCCTTTATTTATTCCTGTCTTCCATTTATACACCTCAATCATATCCCCCCTAATTCTACGTCTTTCTAGAGAGTGCAGATTCAGGGCCCTTAGTCTATCCTCATAGGGAAGGTTTCTGATACATGGGATCAACTTTGTCATCCTCCTTTGTACATTTTCCAGAGCATTTATGTCCATTCTGTAATACGGTGACCAAAACTGTGCAGCATAATCTAAATGAGGCCTAATCAAGGATGTATTGAGTTGAAGAACAACCTGAGGACTCCTATTATTTATGCTTCTTGATATGAAGCCAAAGATTCTATTAGCTTTGTTGCAAACACTTATGCACTGTTGTCTTGGTTTCAGATTACTGCTAACCAGAACTCCTAAATCTTTTTCGCAATCCGTAATATTAAGATCTACATTATTTAGTTTATATGTGGCATGGTTATTGTCCTGTCCAACATTTAGAACTTTGCATTTGTCTATATTAAACTGCATCTGCCACTTCTCCGACCACTGCATCAGTCTATTCAAATCTTCCTGGAGTGCTCTAATGTCCTCGTCAGAATGAATTTGATGGCCTATTTTGGTGTCATCGGCAAACTTGCTGATGTCGCTCTTTATGCCCTCATCTATGTCGTTTATGTAGACTGTGAGCAGCAGGGGGCCCAACACTGACCCCTGTGGAACACCGCTCGTGACGCTTCCCCACTCTGATTTCTCCCCATTTATGCAAACTCTCTGCTGCCTATTTGTCAACCATGCCTCTATCCAGGAAAAAATTTCTCCTCCTATTCCATGTGCCTTAATTTTCCTCAATAGTCTCTGATGTGGGACCCTGTCAAAAGCCTTACTGAAGTCCATATACACAATATCATATTCATTACCATTATCTACCTCCTCAAATACCTTAGTGAAGTTGGTTTAGTTAATAAATTCGTAAGGCAGGAACGCCCCTTTGTAAAACCATGCTGAGATTCGTTGATTAATTTATGCTTTTCAAGGTGGCTACGAACTGCCTCGGCAATTATTGATTCCATAAATTTTCCCACTATGGAAGTTAGGCTTATTGGTCTATATGACTTAAGAAATCGTAATGACACGATTGCAAATAAACCATACCCCCGGCCGGGATTGAACCCGCGGTCATAGAGTCTCAAAACTCCTGTCACCTGCTTTGAAAAGAGGTATCACATTTGCCATTTTCCACTTATCTGGCACCATGCCAGTTTGTAGTGATACGTTGAAAAGATTAGCCAAAGGTTTGCTAAGCTCATCTTTACATTCCTTTAGAACCCTTGCATACAGTTCATCAGGGCCTGGGGATTTGTTAGGTTTTAATTTATCTGATGCCTAAGGACCATGTCACTTGTGACCCTAATCATGCACAGTTTATTATCGTCCTGTTCTACATAATTTATCATTTCTGGAATATCGCTGGTATCCTCCTGTGTATGTTAGAAGTGTTCGGTCCCAGGGCCGAAACGTTTTCTAATAAATATGTCATAGTGTTTGCTTACGTGTTTTGCTAAACCAACTTGTATTTAAAACATAAAAAAGGAGGAACACTGCAGCAGGCCTGTTGGTCCATTACTAGGCAGATTCTTTGCAATCCATCCCACTATCAAAACATTTGCCCAACCTAATTTTCAATTCCACCAAAGAAATAAGCTCTGATAACTCTATCCATTCTCATTTGCAAGTCCCACTCAAATCCAACTCCTCTCACTCATATATTTATCCAACCTAAATTTTAAACTACCCAAGGTTTTAGCCTCAAAAACCCAACTAGGTAGACTGTTCCACTCATCAACTACCCCATTGTGATGAATGGTTTTGATAACCGACAACTTGAAGAATTGAGACACTTATGCAACATTTGGGAATCTTTATTGAAGAAACGTTTCGCCACACAGTGACTTCATCAGTCCAATACAAAGTAGAAATGGGTAAGGAGAGGAGGAGTTTGAGGTAATCAGTCCCTCAGCCTGGCCCTATGCTGTACTTCCTACAAGAGTGATGGACTGAACACATCGATTCCAGGTTGATGGACTGATTACCTCAAACTCCTCCTCTTCTTACCCATTTCTACTTTGTATTGGACTGATGAAGTCACTGTGTGGTAAAACGTTTCTTCAATGAAGATTCCCATATGTTGCATAAGTGTCTCAATTCTTCAACTACCCTATTTCCAAACCAATACTTTCCTGTGTCCTTTCTGAATCCAAACTTGTCTAATTTAAATCCATTACTGCGGGTTCTCTCTTGGAGAGATATCCTCAAGACCTTATTAATATCCTCTTTATTAATACCTATCTTCCACTTATACACGTCGATCATGTCTCCCCTCATTCTTCGTCTAACAAGTGAATGTAACTTAAGAGTCTTCAATCTTTCTTCATAAGGAAGATTTCTAATGCTATGTATTAATTTAGTCATTCTACGCTGAATGTTTTCTAACGAATTTATGTCCATTCTGTAATATGGAGACCAGAACTGAGCTGCATAATCTAGTGAGGCCTTGCTAATGATGTATAAAGCTGTAATATAATCTCTGAACTTCTGTTGCTTACACTTCTTGATATAAATTCCGGTAATCCTTATTACATACGCTTAGGCATTGCTGTCTTGGTTTAAGGCTGCTGCTTATCATAACCCCCAAGTCCTTTTCGTAATCTGTATCTGCATCTGCCACTCTTCATACCAGTTATTGAGTTTGTCTAAATCCTCCTGAAGTTCCCTTGGTTTAAGGCTGCTGCTTATCATAACCCCCAAGTCCTTTTCGTAATCTGTATCTGCATCTGCCACTCTTCATACCAGTTATTGAGTTTGTCTAAATCCTCCTGAAGTTCCCTGATATCTACGTTTGAATCAATTATCCTACCTATCTTCGTGTCATCGGCGAATTTGCTCATATCACTAGTAATTCCCTCATCAAGATCATTGATATACATTATAAACAACAACGGGCCCAAGACTGATCCCTGTGGAACGCCACTTGTTACGGATCCCCACTCGGATTTAACCCCATTTATGGACACTCTCTGCTTCCTGTCTGTGAGCCATGACTCGATCCATGAGAGCACTTTTTCCCCAATGCCATGAGCTGCCACTTTGTTTAACAGTTTTTGGTGCGGAACTCTATCAAAAGCCTTACTAAAATCTAAATAAACAATATCAAATTCTTTGTCGTGATCAACAGCCTCAAAAAGCTTTACTGAAGAAAGTTAGTAAATTAGACAAGAACGGCCTTTCGTGAATCCATGCTGAGTATCATGAATCAGATTATGCTTATTCAGATGGCTTCTCATAATCTCAACTATAATTGACTCTAGTAATTTGCCTACAATTGAGGTCAGGCTTATTGGGCGGTAATTTGACGGTAACGACTTGTCCCCTGTTTTAAAAATAGGAATTACATTAGTCATCTTCCACATATCAGACACTACACCTGTTTGAAGAGATAAATTAAAAATATTAGTTAACGGTTCACAAAGTTCCATTTTGCATTCCTTAAGAACCCTTGAAAAAACCTCATCAGGACCCGGCGATTTATTTTGTTTCAGACGGTCTATTTGTTTCATAACCATTTCACTAGTGACTGTGATGTTACATAATTTATCTTCTTCAGGTCCACTATAAAAATTAATTACTGGGATATTGTTAGTGTCTTCCAAGGTTTTACCACATCCATTTTATAATATGTAGACCAGAATTCACCTGTAAAATCTGTGAGGCTTTACTAATAATTTGTAGAGCTGTAGTATATAAGCTCTGGATTTCGGTTGCTTATACTTCTTGATATTAATCCCAGTAATCTGTTAGTCTTATTACGAACGTTTAGGCATTTCTGTGGGATGGATTTGTGACCCTAGTACGGGCCAACAGGCCTAGTGCAGTTCCTCCTTTCTTATGTTCTTAGTTCTTGGTTTCAGGTTGGTGCTTATTATAACCTCCAAGTCCTTCTCGCATACTGCATGGCCAAGTTATATATTATGTAGTTTATAAACGCTTGGGTTATGGGGATTGCCGAGCTTTAGAACTTTGCATTTATCTTCATTGAACTTCATTTGCCACTTCTCTGACCACGACATGAGTTTGTCTAAGTCCTCCTGAAGTTCAATGACATTTTTCTCTGAATCAATTATCCTGTCTATTTTCTTTTCATCAGCGAATTTGCTCACATCATTAGTTATTTCCTCGTCAAGGTCGTTAATGTATTTTATAAACAACAGTGGGGAAAAATATTTTCCCTGTGGGAAGCTCCTTGCTACAGATCCCCACTCAGATTTTGCCTCATTTTTTTATCTCTCTCTGCTTCCTGATGGTGAACTGAGACTCATCCACTACAGCACTTTTTTCCCGGTACCATGAGCTGCTACTTTCTTCAACAGTCTCTTGTGTGGCTTTACTAAAATTCAAATGAATAATATCGAATTCTTTTTCATAATCACCAGCCTTCAATGCATTGCTGAAGAAAGTTAGTAAATTAGTTAGGCAGAAAAGGACTTTCGTGAATCCATGCTTAGTATCATAGATCAAATTATGCTTATCAAGATGTCTTCTTATTACATCAGCTATAATTGACTCCAGTAATTTGCCCACAATTGAGGTTAGATTTATGGGGCGGTAATTTGACAGTAACGACTTATCCTCTACTTTGAAATAAAAAAATACATTGACCATTTTCCATATATCAGACACAACACATGTTTGAAGAGATACATTTAAAATGTTAGTAAATGGTTCATAAAGTTCCATTTTGCACTTATTAACCCTTGAAAAAAGTACATCAAGGCTGCCCAGAGTTATTTTTAAGAAGACCTATCTTCTCTAACCTTGTTCTATATGCCTGGAAAAAACTTTCTAGTTAGTTTTCGAATTATTTGTCACTTTAGTTTCCATTTCCTAAAATATGTTTGAGCCTATTGCTTATTCATTTCGGATCATTTTTATTTCTCTAATCGCGGGTTCTAACCCCACCCGTGGTATGGTTTATCTCTTCTCAGTTTTCACACAGGAAGACACTAACAATATCCTAATAATTTTTAAATTGGGCCTGAAAAAGGTAAATTATGTAATATCATAGTCACTTGCGGCAGGATTATCAAACAAGTAGACCGACTGAAGCAAAATAAATCCCGGGACCCTGATGAACTTTTTTTTAAGAGTTCTTAAGGTATGTGTAATGGAACTTTGCGAACCACTGACTATTTTTTTAATATATCTCTTCAAAGAGGTGCAGTGTCTGATATGTGGAAGATGGCCAATGTAATTCCTATTTTTTTAATAATACTCGGCATGGAATCACGAGGGGCAGTTCCTGACTAACTAATCTACTGACTTCTTCAGTAAGGCTTTTGAGACTGTTGTTCAAGACACAGAATTCGATATAGTATATTTGAATCTTAATAAGACTTTTGATAGAGTTCCGCACCAGAGACTGTTAAAGAAAGTGGCAGCTCATGGCACTGGGAGAAAAGTGGATCGAGTCATGGCTCACCAACAGTAAGCAGAGGTTGTGCATAAACAGGGTAAAATCTGAATGGGAGCTGTAACAAGTGGCCTTCCACAGATTTCAGTTTTGGAACCGTTGTTGTTCATATATCAATGACCTTGACGAGGGAATTAATAGAGATATGAGCAAATTCGTTTATGACATGGTGTCATCAACGTATATGTCACCGGACTTCAGAAGGATTTAGACAAACTCAATTCGTGGTCAGAAAAGTGGCAGATGCAGTTTAGTGAAGATAAACACAAAGTTCTGTAGTTCGGGAAAGGTAGAACTTAACCATACATATGAATTAGACACATGTACAACACTTGGGTATCTTTACTGAGGAAACGTGTCGCCACTCAGGGCCTTTACCAGACCTTAACAAAGAAGAATGGAAAAGGACCTCAATGGAAATAAGTCACTCTGTCTGACTTTTTTGGGTTATCCTAGGTTCTCTACACATATGCTGCTATGTATGATAATTCTATGTAACTGTATTTGTGTATACCTGAATAAATTTACTTTACTTACTACTACTACTACTAAGATCAGGAGTTTGAGGTAATCAGTCCCTAACCCAGCAGTCGATGTAATCAGTTCATCAATATTGAAAAGAATACAGTATAAAAGGGAAGAAATGACTTAGACACCGTATACAGGTGAGGTGAAGCAGTCGTAGACTGTAATGTCACCATGGTTGTTTAATATATATATAGATGGGGTTGTAAAAGAAGTAAATGCTAGGGTGTTAGGGAGAGGGGTGGGATTAAATTATGGGGAATCAAATACAAAATGGGAATTGACACAGTTGCTTTTTGCTGATGATACTGTGCTTATGGGAGATTCTAAAGAAAAATTGCAAAGGTTAGTGGATGAGTTTGGGAGTGTGTGAAAAGGTAGAAAGTTGAATGTGAACATAGAAAAGAGTAAGGTGATGAAGGTATCAAATGATTTAGATAAAGAAAAATTGGATATCAAATTGGGGAGGAGTATGGAAGAAGTGAATGTTTTCAGATACTTGGGAGTTGACTTGTCGGCGGATGGATTTATGAAGGATGAGGTTAATTATAGAATTGATGATGGAAAAAAGGTGAGTGGTACATTGAGGTATATGTGGAGACAAAAAACGTTATCTATGGAAGCAAAGAAGGGAATATATGAAAGTATAGTAGTACCAACACTTTTATATGGGTGTGAAGCTTGGGTTGTAAATGCTGCAGCGAGGAGGCGGTTGGAGGCAGTGGAGATGTCCTGTCTGAGGGCAATGTGTGGTGTAAATATTATGCAGAAAATTCAGAGTGTGGAAATTAGGAGAAGGTGTGGAGTTAAAAATATTAGACGCCTGAAGAGGGGTTGTTGAGGTGATTTGGTCATTTAGAGAGAATGGATCAAAGTAGAATGACATTGAGAGCATTTAAATCTGTAGGGGAAGGAAGGTGGGGTAGGGGTCGTCCTCGAAAAGGTTGGAAGGAAGGGTTAATTAAAGGAGGTTTTGTGGGCGAGGGGCTTGGGCTTCCAGCAAATGTGACACCACCTACGACTGCTGCACCTCTCCTGCCTACGGTTTATAAGCTCCTTCTCCACACTTATGCCGTATTCTATTCAAGATTGATGGACTGACCACATCGACTCAAGGAAGAGGGAGTGATTACCTCATTCTATTCCTGTTCTTCAAGATTCTCTTTTGTATGGACTGATGAAGCCACTGTGTGGCGAAACGTTTCCTCAGTGAAGATACCCAAGAGTTGCACATGTGTCTAATTTATCAGGCGTGCATGAGCGTGTTCGATAGGAGTGAATGGAGACGAATGGTATTTGGAACCTGACGATCTGTTGGAGTGTGAGCAGGGTAATATTTAGTGAAGGGATTCAGGGAAACCGGTTATTTTTATATAGCCGGACTTGAGTCCTGGAAATGGGAAGTACAATGTCTGCACTTTAAAGGAGAGGTACGGAATATTGGATATGTTGTGTATATGCTTCTAAACTGTTGTGTTCTGAGCACCTCTGCAAAAACAGTGATTATGTGTGAGTGAGGTGAAAGTGTTGAATGATGGAAGTATTTTCTTTTTGGGGATTTTCTTTCTTTTTGGGTCAGCCTGCCTCGGTGGAAGACGGCCGACTTGTAAAATTATATATATATATATATATATATATATATATATATATATATATATATATATATATATATATATATATATATATATATATATATATATATATATATATATATATATATATATATATATATGTTGCAGTTTAAAAACTGTAGTGTAAAGCACCCTTCTGGCAAGACAGTAGTGATGGAGTGAATGATTTTGAAAGTTTTTCTTTTTTCGGGCCACCCTGCCTTGGTGGGAATCGGCCAGTGTGATAATAATAAAATATATATATATATATATATATATATATATATATATATATATATATATATATATATATATATATATATATATATATATATATATATATATATATATATATATATATATATATATATATATATATATATATATATATATACATATATATATATATATATATATATATATATATATATATATATATATATATATATATATATATATATATATATATATATATATATATATATATATAATGAAATAAGTATCAGAGTATGCAGGTGTGTGTACATTCAGTGAACTGACAAGATAAGGCAAACAGGGCCTGGAAATGATAGACCCCAATAATTACGAGTCAAGTTCTGGCGCAAACTCATCCAGGCGTGAGGCAGCGGCGGCACAGGTGGTACATGTAATATTCTGCGATGCCTGGAGAGATACTCCGCACTACATCAAGTATCTCCCAGGTCCAGGAGAGATACACCACACTCCTTGATGTATCTCCCAGGTGTCCAGGGGGGACGCAAATTGATTTCTGATGGCAATGGCATGGTCGTTAAGTGAGAGATTTGATTAAAATTTGTCGATGAGATGTTCATTCATAGCGGAGATTTAATTAAGATTGGTGGCCAGTTTGTCACTGAGATGTCTTCTGGCTCCTGACGTCTGTTGCAACAATGTATTCGCTAGTTACATACTGACAATGTTCATACAGATACGCAGTAACAACATTAATACTGTGACATAGTGTTGGTACACTTATATATAACAAGAATTAAAAGTCACAAGACCGTGACTGGAACAACACACAGATAACTCAAACATAGAAGTATGAAAATTATGACGTTTCGGTCCGACTTGGACTTTTTACTAGTCACACAGAATCACACAAGGATGGGAGCCAATATATTTGAGAGAGGTTAGAGGGGACGGGAGTTGTAGAACGAGAGGAGGTAGTAATGTAATTGTAGTAGAAGTAATGGTAGGGGTAGTATAAGTAGTAGTAATAGTAGTGTAAGTACTGCAACAGTGGTATAGTTGGTGTGACATGCAAAGAGTAAGTTACACTTTATTCGGCGTATGTACACACTCCCATACGTATAGGCTGCCTCCCAGCCAGCGAACCGGGTGCTAAGGGTTTAACGATCTTATGGGGCACAATCGTTAAATTAGTACCTTGGTTCATTAATCAGTCACAAGCTAGCTTGCCAAGTGCTGAGACGATGTGGTGTCACTCGTGGTCAGCATTTGCCAGACTCGTATAGCCGCTGGTTGAGCACGGTTCTCTCTCTCTCTCTCTGCCTTTTGTCTTTGCCTTGATTACCGTGTGGTACACTTATACTCCATTCTTATACATAGTGTACGTAAGTGTACATACTATAAACACTTGGTGAAGGAAACTACAAGTTAAATACTACTGCTGTGTTTATTTTCGCTCCAAACCCAATACGACCAGGTCAATAGGCCAATCATTACCTGTGTGCATAATAGTTGACAATAAGAAAGCAGTGGTAGTGACACAGTAATCAGAGAGTAGAGTGTTAGTGAATCAACAGTAGTAGTAGCAGTAGTACTGGAGGTAGTAGTGGTAGAGGTTGTAGTAGTACAAGGAGTATTGGTGGTGGTGGTGGTGGAGGTTGATTAAGAACGAGAGAGAAAAGAAAAGGGCCACTGCATTGCCGACAAGAGTGGGATACTCAGGGAGGAAAAACCTCATTGGATAGAACTCACCTAGGTAGAAGAAGGGAAATGTAAAGAAAATATAGATAATGAAAAGAGGTAAAGAGAGAGGGAAATAAAGATCAGGTTAAGTCACGAGTGTTCTGAGGTTCAGAGCATTTGACAATGTGATGAGAAAGGAAGGCATGTACGGAGAACTAAAATTCATACTAGGAAAGTTGTGTATAAATAAATCTTCAACAAGACGGCGTCTGTGAAGGGTAGAAGTGTAGACAGTTTCAGAAGAGGACCAGTCAATAGGATGATTGTAATCTCTATCTTGACAGAGAAAAGCATTATTTGTGTCCCCGAGTTTAACACGTTTTTTGTGTGTGTGTTCTTTAAGCATGTCAGAAAGAGAGAGGCCAGTTTTTCCAAAGTTTCGGAGAGGACAAGAGGAGCAGGAAATGGAGTAGACTCTGAAAGCATTAGTAGCATTAGGAAAAGTACGAACTATGGGTGTTAATTTGGCGATAGGTAAGATTGATGTCTAAGTAACGGAGGGAGTTGTTAAGATTAGGGAGGCTGGAAATATAGGGAAGACAAAGAACAGGAGATTTCACAGGAGTAGAGAATTTAATAGAAGAAAGTCCGTTTAGCATATGAGAAGGCTGAGTTTTATGAAATCTGAAGGGTAGCCAAGACGTGAGAGCGAATCACTAAGAGTGAAACTTTCCGAGTCAAAGAACCGAGGTTACAAATGCAGAGGTTACGGAGAGAGAGAGAGAGAAATAAGAACACTTTTCTTGATAGAGGGAGCATGGTAAGAAAAGTAGTGAATACACGTGTCATTGGGCATAGGCTTGTGATAAACGGAAAAAGGAAAGCTGTAATTGAACGATGGACATGTTCGTCAAGGAAAGGCAGAAAAGAGTTCGATTCCCATTCAACTTTAAACTTAATGGAAGGAGCAAGATTGTTAAGGGCATCGAGAAATGGTTTTAAGACTAGAGTCATTTGGTCAAAGAGCAAAGCCAGAGGGAAGGGCGCACACCAGCAGTAGGAAGTAGATCAATTTAGAAGTTTTCAATATAAATGTTAGCAAGAACAAGGAATGGAGGAAAGCCCATGGCAATCCCGAAGGTTTGCGAATAAAATTTACGTTGAAAGGAAAAAATTGAATTGGAAAGAAAAAAAGAAGTGACTCAAAGTCAACGTCGTCATAAGTTTTATTCTCCTGTGTGCGGGTTATTTGTGCATAACTTATAACAATATTAATAGAGTTGCAGCAACAATGTTGATACAGTGACATAACTACAATGTTGATACTGCTGCAGTGACAATATAGAAACAATAATATAGTTACGATGGTGATACAGAGACATAGTGACAATGGTGATACAGTGATATAGTTTATAGTGACTTCAGATAAAGCACGCAGCAAAAATACTGTATATATTGTCTTTTAATATTTTATATTGCTGATTTATTAGCTAGATTTATTACTGGATTTATTAGCTTATGTGCGTAGGTAGGCTGTAACAACTACACCTCTCATTGTGCTCGTTGTTGGAGATCTTTGATTGGCTGCCAACGCTTGTTAACTACTTTGTTAAGTAGTTCGAGCAAGGTGCTAGCTGGTTACAGTAACCTGATGTTGGAGCTGCAGACTTGCTTCTCTTTCTGGCTGCTGTTCGTGGAGGAAACATCTCTTCTCCGCTAGCTCATGTCATTTAGATTCTGTTTTTGGATTTGTCAGTTAAAAATAGGAGAGGAGAGTTATTAAATGGAGAGTTAGAGGTACTGGGAAGATGGAGGGAATATTTTGAGGAATTGTTAAATGTTGATGAAGATAGGGAAGCTGTGATTTCGTGTATAGGGCAAGGAGGAATAACATCTTGTAGAAGTGAGGAAGAGCCAGTTGTGAGTGTGGGGGAAGTTCGTAAGGCAGTAGATAAAATGAAAGGGGGTAAGGCAGCCTGGATTGACGGGATAAAGATAGAAATGTTAAAAGCAGGTGGGGATATAGTTTTGGAGTGGTTGGTGAAATTATTTAATAAATGTATGGAAGAGGGTAAGGTACCTAGGGATTGGCAGAGAGCATGCATAGTTCCTTTGTATAAAGGCAAAGGGGACAAAAGAGAGTGCAAAAATTATAGGGGGATAAGTCTGCTGAGTATACCTGGTAAAGTGTATGGTAGAGTTATTATTGAAAGAATTAAGAGTAAGACGGAAAATAGGATAGCAGATGAACAAGGAGGCTTTAGGAAAGGTAGAGGGTGTGTGGACCAGGTGTTTAAAGTGAAACATATAAGTGAACAGTATTTAGATAAGGCTAAAGAGGTTTTGGTGGCATTTATGGATTTGGAAAAGGCGTATGACAGGGTGGATAGGGGGGCAATGTGGCAGATGTTGCAGGTGTATGGTGTAGGAGGTAGGTTACTGAAAGCTGTGAAGAGTTTTTACTAGGATAGTGAGGCTCAAGTTAGAGTATGTAGGAAAGAGGGAGATTATTTCCCAGTAAAAGTAGGCCTTAGATAAGGATGTGTGATGTCACCGTGGTTGTTCAATATATTTATAGATGGGGTAGTAAGAGAAGTAAATGCGAGGGTCTTGGCAAGAGGCGTGGGGTTAAAAGATAAAGAATCACACATAAAGTGGGAGTTGTCACAGTTGCTCTTTGCTAATGACACTGTGCTCTTGGGAGATTCTGAAGAGAAGTTGCAGAGGTTGGTGGATGAATTTGGTAAGGTATGCAAAAAAAGAAAATTAAAAGTGAATACAGGAAAGAGAAAGGTTATGAGGATAACAAAAAGATTAGGTGATGAAAGATTGAATATCAGATTGGAGGGAGAGAGTATGGAGGAGGTGAATGTATTCAGATATTTGGGAGTGGACGTGTCAGCGGATGGGTCTATGAAGGATGAGGTGAATCATAGTATTGATGAAGGGAAAAGGGTGAGTGGTGCACTTAGGAGTCTGTGGAGACAAAGAACTTTGTCCTTGGAGGCAAAGAGGGTAATGTATGAGAGTATAGTTTTACCAACGCTCTTATATGGGTGTGAAGCATGGGTGATGAATGTTGCAGCGAGGAGAAAGCTGGAGGCAGTGGAGATGTCATGTGTGAGGGCAATGTGTGGTGTGAATATAATGCAGAGAATTCCTAGTTTGGAAGTTAGGAGGAGGTGCGGGATTACCAAAACTGTTGTCCAGAGGGCTGAGAAAGGGTTGTTGAGGTGGTTCGGACATGTAGAGAGAATGGAGCGAAACAGAATGACTTCAAGAGTGTATCAGTCTGTAGTGGAAGGAAGGCGGGGTAGGGGTCGGCCTAGGAAAGGTTGGAGGGAGGGGGTAAAAGAGGTTTTGTGTGCGAGGGGCTTGGCCTTCCAGCAGGCATACGTGAGCGTGTTTGATAGGAGTGAATGGAGACAAATGGTTTTTAATACTTAACGTGCTTTTGGAGTGTGAGCAAAGTAACATTTATGAAGGGATTCAGGGAAACCGGCAGGCCGGACTTGAGTCCTGGAGATGTGAAGTACAGTGTCTGCACTCTGAAGGAGGGGTGTTAATGTTGCAGTTTAAAAACTGTAGTGTAAAGCACCCTTCTGGCAAGACAGTGAT
This sequence comes from Cherax quadricarinatus, assembly GCF_038502225.1. Classification (NCBI taxonomy): domain Eukaryota; kingdom Metazoa; phylum Arthropoda; class Malacostraca; order Decapoda; family Parastacidae; genus Cherax; species Cherax quadricarinatus. The sequence goes on along the minus strand of NC_091323.1, from coordinate 5,474,721 downwards.
GGAGTGAATGATGGTGAAAGTTTTTATTTTTTCGGGCCACCCTGCCTTGGTGGGAATCGGCCAGTGTGTTAATAATAATAATAAAAATGTCTTCGTTGGTGACCTGGAACATACAACTGATAAATCTGTGTAACTCTGTTCATAAAGCATTATTTAGACTTGATGACATTTGATGTTTGAAGAGACTGTGTCGTGGAGACATTCTACATCTCTGGTCCCGAGTTCAGCTCTTGACCTTCATTAGTTCTGGCATCTATACACTGTCGTAGTCAGGAAACTGCAATTGCTGAACTCTTTTTCTGTAGAAAGGGAGTTTATGCCTTTTGTTTAGGATCTGTTGAAGGTCTGCTGTTAGGACCATTTTTGGTCTGCTTGATTCCTTGGCTGATGCTGTGCTGTTCTCTGCTGCGTTTGCTTGCCTTAATGGTCCACCTGGAAGTTAGATTATTAGGGACTTGTCAGTCACATTTCAAATCCAAATCAAGTCAATCTGAGCACATACTGAGCACTTACACAAACCCACACACACTTACCCATGAGTATATCTCATTATAGCAAAGTACCAGACTGTACTTATTAAGAGAAGAACAATGTCTCATTAAATGTGCCCTTTCCACCATATTATTATATGTATAGATTAACTATGATATAAATATTCCAAGATGTACTCCGAGAGTTGTGTAGGAGCTTAGCTGCTTAATTCAAGTTTCATTAAATGTGAATAACACCATTTAGATACCTTTGTTACTAAAGATATCAGCTTTTATTTAGTTGGTTTGCATTTATCCAGTTGTAATGCAAAAACGCTATTGAGAAGCCAACTAATTTTTCAGGATAACTAGACTAGAATACTTTCTGACAAATTGCTAAGAAGCCAGGAACAGGCTAGATGCTAGAAGGGGTTCAATAAGTTGACTTAGTGGCTAGGTATCAGAGTGGGTGCCTGTGACGAGCAGGGTTCCACACGGGTCAGTCCTAAGACCGGTGCTGTTTCTGACGTATGTGAACGACATGACGGGAGGAATAGACTCAGAATTGTCCATGTGTGTAGATGTTAAGTTAAGAAGAATTTAGTAGGACGAGAACCAGGCAGGACTACAAAGGGATCTGGATAGGATGCAGGCCTGGTCCAGAAACTGGCTCCTGGAGTTCAACCCTACCAGGTGCAAAGTCACGAAGATTAGGGAAGGGCAAAGAAGACCGCAGAAGGAGTACAGTCTAGGGGGTCAGAGATTACAAACCTCATTCAAGGAAAAGGGTCTTGGGGTGAGTATAACATCGGGCACATCTAATAAGCTTCTGTGTTGAGATTCTGTGTTGAGCTTCTGTGTTGAGCTTCTGTGCTGAGCTGCAGTGTTGAACTTCTGTGTTGAGCTTCTGTGTTGAGCTTCTGTGTTGAGCTTCTGTGTTGAGCTTCTGTGTTGAGCTTCTGTGTTGAGCTTCTGTGTTGAGCTTCTGTGTTGAGCTGCAGTGTTGAGCTTCTGTGTTGAGATTCTGTGTTGAGCTTCTGTGTTGAGCTTCTGTGTTGAGCTTCTGTGTTGAGCTTCTGTGTTGAGCTTCTGTGCTGAGCTTCTGTGTTGAGCTTCTGTGTTGAACTTCTGTGTTGAGCTGCAGTGTTGAGCTTCTGTGTTGAGATTCTGTGTTGAGCTTCTGTGTTGAGCTTCTGTGTTGAGATTCTGTGTTTAGCGTCTGTGTTGAACTTCTGTGTTGAGCTTCTGTGTTGAGCTGTGTTGAGCTTCTGTGTTGAGCTTCTGCGTTGAGCTTTTGTGTTGAGACCCCTTGGGGTCAGCAATCATGTGGTGTTAAGATTCGAATACACAGTAGAGTTACAAGTGGAGGGGAAAGCATAAAGAACCAGACGACTGAAGCCAACCTACAAGAAAGGGGACTATGCGGGAATGAACTTCCTTAACGGGGTTCAGTGGGACAGAGAACTGGCAGGGAAGTCAGTAAACGAGATGATAGAATATGTGACAACAATATGCAACGAAGCTGAGGAGAGGTTTGTACCCAAGGGTAACAGAAATAATGAAAAAGCCAGGATGAGCTCATGGTTCACTCAAAGGTGCAGGGAGGCCAAGACCAAGTGTGCTACGGAGTGGAAAAAGTATAGAAGGCAAAGGACCCAGGAGAATAAGGAGAGCAGTCTGAGAATCAGTGAGATTACCTGAGATATGGAAGACAGCAAAAGTAGTCCCAATTTTTAAAAAAAGAGACAGACAAGAAGCACTAAAATATAGACCAGCGTCACTGACATGTATAGCATACAAAGTCATGGAGAAGATTATCAGGTGAAGAGTGGTGGAACACCTAGAAAGGAATGATCTCATCAACAGTAGGCAATATGGTTTCAGGGACGGGAAATCCTGTGTCACAAACCTACTGGAGTTCTATGACATGTTGACAGCAGTAAGGCGAGAGAGGGTTAGGTAGATTGCATTTTCTTGGACTGTAAAAAGGCGTTCGACACAGTTCCACACAAGAGATTAGTGCAAAAACTGGAAGACCAGGCAGGGAATACCTTTCAGGAAGACAGCAGCGAGTCATGGTACGTGGCGAGGTGTCAGAGTGGGCGCCTGCGACGAGATGGGGGGGGGGGGTTCCAAAGGGGTCAGTCCTAGGACCGGCGCTGTTTGTGGTATTTGTGAACGACATGACGGAAGGAATAGACTCTGAAGTGTCCCTGTTTGCAGATGATGTGAAGTTGATGAGAAGAATCCATTCGGACGAGGACCAGGCAGAACTACAAAAGGATGTGGCCAGGCTGCAGACCTGGTCCAGCGATTGGCTCCCTGGAGTTCAACCAAACCAAGTGCAAAGTCATGAAGATTTGGGAAGGACAAAGAAGACCGCAGAGACTGCAAACCTCATTCAAGGAAAAAGATCTTGGGGTGAGTATAACACCAGGCACATCTCCTGAAGCGCACATCAACCAAATAACTGCTGCAGCATATGGGCGCCTAGCATACCTCAGAACAGCATTCCGACACCTTAATAAGGAATCGTTCAGGACCGTGTACGTTAGGCCCATATTGGAGTATGCGGCACCGGTTTGGAACCCACACCTAGCCAAGCACGTAAAGAAACTAGAGAAACTGCAAAGATTTGCAACAAGAAAAGTCTCAGAGCTAAAGGGTATGTCCTAAGAGGAGAGGTTAAGGGAAATCGACCTTACGACACTTGAGGACAGGAGAGATAGGGGGGACATGATAACGACATATAAAATACTGAGATGAATTGACAAGGTGGACAGAGACAGAATGTTCCAGGGATTGAAACACAGTAACAAGGGGACACAGTTTGAAATTGAAGACTCAGACGAATCACAGGGATGTTAGGAAGTTTTTTTTCAGTCACAGAGTAGTCAGGAAGTGGAATAGTTTAGGAAGCGATGTAGTGGAGGCAGGATCCCGAGGTATGATGAACCTCATAGTACACGGAGAGTAACCCAGTAATGACCAGTGAAGAGGCGGAGCCAGGAACTATGACTCAAACCCTGCAACCACAACTAGGCGATTGCAACTAGGTGAGTACACACAAGCACACACACACACACTCACACACTCACACTCACACACACACACAAACACACACACACACACACACACACACACACACACACACACACACACACACACACACACACACACACACACACACACACACACACACACACACACACACACACACACACACACACACACACACACACACACACACAGGCTCTGTCATTTATTTTATGATTTTAAATCAATTAATTACTGCGATATTTAATAGTAAGAATAATGACACATGCAGTGGTAGCAAGACTAACAGTAGTAGCAGTAGTTGTAATAGTAGTACTACTAGGGGTAATATTAACATTGATAACAGTAGTAGTAGTAGAAATAGTAATTGCAGTAGTAACATTGATAGCGGTAGTAGTAGTAGTAGTAGTAGTAGTAACAATAGTAGTAGAAGAGTTAATGATAATAGTGGTAATAGTAGTAGTAGTAGTTGTAGTCGTTGTAGTAGAAGTGGTAGTGGTAGTAGTAGTAGTAGTAGTAGTAGTAGTAGTAGTAGTAGTGTTGATAGTAGTAACAATAGCAGTAGAAGAGTTAATGATAGTAGTAGTAATAGCAGTAGTAGTAGAATTAATGGTCGTAGTAATAATAGTAGTATTACTAGGAGTAGTGGTCTGGAGGTGTTGTTCCAGTGGTCTGGAGGTGTTGTCCCAGTGGTCTGGAGGTGTTGTTCCAGTGGTCTGGAGGTGTTGTTCCAGTGGTCTGGAGGTGTTATTCCAGTGGTCTGGAGGTGTTGTTCCAGTGGTCTGGAGGTGTTGTCCCAGTGGACTGGAGGAGTTGTCCCAGTGGTCTGAAGGTGTTGTTCCAGTGGTCGGGAGGTGTTGTCCCAGTGGTCTGGAGGTGTTGTTCCAGTGGTCTGGAGGTGTTGTTCCAGTGATCCGGAGGTGTTGTTTCAGTGGTCCGGAGGTGTTGTTCCAGTGGTCTGGAGGTGTTGGTATATTGGTCTGGAGGTGTTGTTCCAGTGGTCCGGAGGTGTTGTTCCAGTGGTCTGGAGGTGTTGGTATATTGGTCTGGAGGTGTTGTTCCAGTGGTCTGGAGGTGTTGTTCCAGTGGTCTGGAGGTGTTGTCCCAGTGGTCCGGAGGTGTTGTTCCAGTGGTCCGGAGGTGTTGTTCCAGTGGTCTGGAGGTGTTGTCCCAGTGGTCTAGAGGTGTTGTCCCAGTGGTCTGGAGGTGTTGTCCCAGTGGTCTGGAGGTGTTGTTCCAGTGGTCCGGAGGTGTTGTTCCAGTGGTCTGGAGGTGTTGTCCCAGTGGTCTGAAGGAGTTGTCCCAGTGGTCTGGAGGTGTTGTCCCAGTGGTTTGGAGGTGTTGTCCCAGTGGTCTGGAGGTGTTGCTCCAGTGGTCTGGAGGTGTTGTCCCAGTGGTCTGGAGGTGTTGTTCCAGTGGTCTGGAGGTGTTGTTCCAGTGGTCTGGAGGTATTGTCCCAGAGGTCTGGAGGTGTTGCACCAGTGGTCTGGAGTTGTTGTCCCAGTGGTCTGGAGGTGTTGTCCCAGTGGTTTGGAGGTGTTGTTCCAGTGGTCTGGAGGTGTTGTTCCAGTAGTCTGGAGGTGTAGTCCCAATGGTCTGGAGGTGTTGTTCCAGTGGTCTGGAGGTGCTGTTCCAGTGGTCTGGACGTGTTGTCCCAGTGGTCTGGAGGTGTTGTACCACTGGTCTGCAGGTGTTGTCCCAGTGATCTGGAGGTGTTGTCCCAGTGGTCTGGAGGTGTTGTCCCAGTGGTCTGGAGGTGTTGTTCCAGTGGTCCGGAGGTGTTGTCCCAGTGGTCTGGAGGTGTTGTTCCAGGGTTCTGGAGGTGTTGTTCCAGTGGTCTGGAGGTGTTGTTCCAGTGGTCTGGAGGTGTTGTTCCAGTGGTCTGGAGGTGTTGTTCCAGTGGTCTGCAGGTGTTGTCCCAGTGGTCTGGATGTGTTGTTCCAGTGGTCTGGAGGTGTTGCCCCAGTGGTCTGGAGGTATTGTTCCAGTGGTCTGGAGGTGTTGTTTCAGTGGTCTGGAGGTGTTGTTCCAGTGGTCTGGAGGTGTTGTCCCAGTGGTCTGGAGGTGTTGTCCCAGTGGTTCCAGTAGTCTGGAGTGTAGTCCCCGGAGGTGTTGTTCCAGTGGTCCGGAGGTGTTGTTCCAGTGTAGTCTGGAGGTGTTGTCCCAGTGGTGTCCCAGTGGTCCCAGTGGTCTGGAGGTGTTGTCCCAGTGGTCTGGAGGTGTTGTCCCAGTGGTCTGGAGTGTGTCCCAGTGTCTGGAGGTGTTGTCCCAGTGGTCTGGAGGTGTTGTTCCAGTGTTGTCCCAGTGGTCTGGAGGTGTTGTCCCAGTGGTCTGGAGGTGTTGTTCCTGGAGTGGTCCCAGGCCAGGTGTTGTCCCATGGTCTGAAGGTGGAGGTGTGTTTTCAGTGGTCTGGAGGTATTGTCCCAGAGGTCTGGAGGTGTTGCACCAGGTCTGTTGTTCCCAGTGGTCTGGAGTGGTCTGGAGGTGCTGTTCCAGTGGTGTTGTCCCAGTGGTCTGGAGGTGTTGTACCACTGGTCTGCAGGTGTTGTCCGAGTGATCTGGAGGTGTTGTCCCAGTGGTCTGGAGGTGTTGTCCAGTGGTCTGGAGGTGTTGTTCCGGAGGTGTTGTCCCAGTGGTCTGGAGGTGTTGTTCCAGGGTTCTGGAGTGGTCTGGAGGTGTTGTTCCAGTGGTCTGGAGGTGTTGTCCCAGTGTCTGGAGGTGTTGTTCCAGTGGTCTGGAGGTGTTGTTCCAGTGGTCTGGAGGTGTTGTCCCAGTGGTCTGGAGGTGTTGTGGGCTGGAGGTGTTGTCCAGGTGTTGTGGTCTGGAGTGTTGTCCCAGTCAGTGGTCTGGAGGTGTTGTCCCATTGTGGTCTGGAGGTGTTGAGAGTTGTTGTCTGGAGGTGTTGGTGGTTTGGAGGTGTTGTTCCAGTGGTCTGGAGGTGTTGAGTGGTCTGGAGGTGCTGTTCCAGTGGTCTGGACGTGTTGTCCCAGTGGTCTGGAGGTGTTGTACCACTGGTGTCCGAGTGATCTGGAGGTGTTGTCCCAGTGGTCTGGAGGTGTTGTCCCAGTGGTCTGGAGGTGTTGCACCAGTGGTCTGGAGTCCCAGTGGTCTGGAGGTGTTGTCCCAGTGGTTTAAAGGTGTTGTTCCAGTGGTCCGGAGGTGTTGTTCCAGTAGTCTGGAGGTGTAGTCCCAATGGTCTGGAGGTGTTTTTCCAGTGGTCTGGAGGTGTTGTTCCAGTGGTCTGGAGGTGTTGTCCCAGTGGTCTGGAGGTGTTGTCCCAGTGGTCTGGAGGTGTTGTTCCAGTGGTCTGGAGGTGTTGTTCCAGTGGTCTGGAGGTGTTGTCCCAGTGGTCTGGAGGTGTTGTTCCAGTGGTCTGGAGGTGTTGTTCCAGTGGTCTGCAGGTGTTGTCCCAGTGGTCTGGATGTGTTGTTCCAGTGGTCTGGAGGTGTTGCCCCAGTGGTCTGGAGGTATTGTTCCAGTGGTCTGGAGGTGTTGTTTCAGTGGTCTGGAGGTGTTGTTCCAGTGGTCTGGAGGTGTTGTCCCAGTGGTCTGGAGGTGTTGTCCCAGTGGTCTGGAGGTGTTGCACCAGTGGTCTGGAGGTGTTGTCCCAGTGGTCTGGAGGTGTTGTCCCAGTGGTTTAAAGGTGTTGTTCCAGTGGTCCGGAGGTGTTGTTCCAGTAGTCTGGAGGTGTAGTCCCAATGGTCTGGAGGTGTTTTTCCAGTGGTCTGGAGGTGTTTTTATAGTGGTCAGGAGGTGTTGTCCCAGTGGTCTGGAGGTGTTGTCCCAGTGGTCTGGAGGTATTGTTCCAGTGGTCTGGAGGTGTTGTTCCAGTGGTCTGGAGGTGTTGTCCCAGTGGTCTGGAGGTGTTGTTCCAGTGGTCTGGAGATGTTGTCCCAGTGGTCTGGAGGTATCGTCCCAGTAGTCTGGAGGTGTTTTTATAGTGGTCAGGAGGTGTTGTCCCAGTGGTCTGGAGGTGTTGTCCCAGTGGTCTGGAGGTATTGTTCCAGTGGTCTGGAGGTGTTGTCCCAGTGGTCTGGAGGTGTTGTCCCAGTGGTCTGGAGGTGTTGTCCCAGTGGTCTGGCGGTGTTGTCCCAGTGGTCTGGAGGTGTTGTCCCAGTGGTCTGGAGGTGTTGTTCCAGTGGTCTTGAAGTGTTTTCCCAGTGGTCTGGAGGTGTTGTCCCAGTGGTCTGGAGGTGTTGTCCCAGTGGTCTGGAGGTGTTGTTCCAGTGGTCTGGAGGTGTTGTTCCAGTGGTCTGGAGGTGTTGTCCCAGTGGTCTGGAGGTGTTGTTCCAGTGGTCTGGAGGTGTTGTCCCAGTGGGCTGGAGGTGTTGTTCCAGTGGTCTGGAGGTGTTGTCCCAGGCGTCTGGAGGTGTTGTCCCAGTGGTCTGAAGGTGTTGTCCCAGTGGTCTGGAGGTGTTGTTCCAGTGGTCTGGAGGTATTGTCCCAGAGGTCTGGAGGTGTTGCACCAGTGGTCTGGAGTTGTTGTCCCAGTGGTCTGGAGGTGTTGTCCCAGTGGTTTGGAGGTGTTGTTCCAGTGGTCTGGAGGTGTTGTTCCAGTAGTCTGGAGGTGTAGTCCCAATGGTCTGGAGGTGTTGTTCCAGTGGTCTGGAGGTGCTGTTCCAGTGGTCTGGACGTGTTGTCCCAGTGGTCTGGAGGTGTTGTACCACTGGTCTGCAGGTGTTGTCCGAGTGATCTGGAGGTGTTGTCCCAGTGGTCTGGAGGTGTTGTCCCAGTGGTCTGGAGGTGTTGTTCCAGTGGTCCGGAGGTGTTGTCCCAGTGGTCTGGAGGTGTTGTTCCAGGGTTCTGGAGGTGTTGTTCCAGTGGTCTGGAGGTGTTGTTCCAGTGGTCTGGAGGTGTTGTTCCAGTGGTCTGGAGGTGTTGTTCCAGTGGTCTGCAGGTGTTGTCCCAGTGGTCTGGATGTGTTGTTCCAGTGGTCTGGAGGTGTTGCCCCAGTGGTCTGGAGGTATTGTTCCAGTGGTCTGGAGGTGTTGTTTCAGTGGTCTGGAGGTGTTGTTCCAGTGGTCTGGAGGTGTTGTCCCAGTGGTCTGGAGGTGTTGTCCCAGTGGTCTGGAGGTGTTGCACCAGTGGTCTGGAGGTGTTGTCCCAGTGGTCTGGAGGTGTTGTCCCAGTGGTTTAAAGGTGTTGTTCCAGTGGTCCGGAGGTGTTGTTCCAGTAGTCTGGAGGTGTAGTCCCAATGGTCTGGAGGTGTTGTTCCAGTGGTCTGGAGGTGTTGTTCCAGTGGTCTGGAGGTGTTGTCCCAGTGGTCTGGAGGTGTTGTCCCAGTGGTCTGGAGGTGTTGTTCCAGTGGTCTGGAGGTGTTGTTCCAGTGGTCTGGAGGTGTTGTCCCAGTGGTCTGGAGGTGTTGTTCCAGTGGTCTGGAGATGTTGTCCCAGTGGTCTGGAGGTATCGTCCCAGTAGTCTGGAGGTGTTTTTATAGTGGTCAGGAGGTGTTGTCCCAGTGGTCTGGAGGTGTTGTCCCAGTGGTCTGGAGGTGTTGTTCCAGTGGTCTGGAGGTGTTGTCCCAGTGGTCTGGAGGTGTTGTCCCAGTGGTCTGGAGGTGTTGTCCCAGTGGTCTGGCGGTGTTGTCCCAGTGGTCTGGAGGTGTTGTCCCAGTGGTCTGGAGGTGTTGTTCCAGTGGTCTTGAAGTGTTTTCCCAGTGGTCTGGAGGTGTTGTCCCAGTGGTCTGGAGGTGTTGTCCCAGTGGTCTGGAGGTGTTGTTCCAGTGGTCTGGAGGTGTTGTTCCAGTGGTCTGGAGGTGTTGTCCCAGTGGTCTGGAGGTGTTGTTCCAGTGGTCTGGAGGTGTTGTCCCAGTGGGCTGGAGGTGTTGTTCCAGTGGTCTGGAGGTGTTGTCCCAGGCGTCTGGAGGTGTTGTCCCAGTGGTCTGAAGGTGTTGTCCCAGTGGTCTGGAGGTGTTGTGCCAGTGGTCTGGAGGTGTTGTCCCAATGGTCTGGAGGTGTTGTCCTAGTGGTCTGGAGGTGTTGTTCCAGTGGTCTTGAGGTGTTTTCTCAGTGGTTTGGAGGTGTTGTCCCAGTGGTCTGGAGGTGTTGTCCCAGTGGTCTGGAGGTGTTGTTCCAGTGGTCTGGAGGTGTTGTTCCAGTGGTCTGGAGGTCTTGTCCCAGTGGTCTGGAGGTGTTGTTCCAGTGGTCTGGAGGTGTTGTCCCAGTGGTCTGGAGGTGTTGTTCCAGTGGTCTGGAGGTGTTGTCCCAGTGGTCTGGAGGTGTTGTCCCAGTGGTCTGGAGGTGTTGTGCCAGTGGTCTGGAGGTGTTGTCCCAATGGTCTGGAGGTGTTGTCCTAGTGGTCTGGAGGTGTTGTTCCAGTGGTCTGGAGGTGTTGTCCCAGTGGTCTGGAGGTGTTGTTCCAGTGGTCTGGAGGTGTTGTCCCAGTGGTCTGGAGGTGTTGTTCCAGTGGTCTGGAGGTGTTGTTCCAGTGGTCTGGAGGTGTTGTCCCAGTGGTCTGGAGGTGTTGTTCCAGTGGTCTGGAGGTGTTGTCCCAATGGTCTGGAGGTGTTGTCCTAGTGGTCTGGAGGTGTTGTTCCAGTGGTCTGGAGGTGCTGTCCCAGTTGTCTGGAGGTGTTGTCCAAGTGGTCTGATGGTGTTGTCCCAGTGGTCTGGAGGTGTTGTTCCAGTGTTCTGGAGGTGTTGTCCCAGTGGTCTGGAGGTGTTGTCCCAGTGGTCTGGAGGCGTTGTCCCAGTGGTCTGGAGGTGTTGTCCCAGTGGTCTGGAGGTGTTATCCCAGTGGTCTGGAGGTGTTGTTCCAGTGGTCTGGAGATGTTGTCCCAGTGGTCTGGAGGTTCTGTCCCAGTGGTCTGGAGGTGTTGTCCCAGTGGTCTGGAGGTGTTGTCCCAGTGGTCCGGAGGTGTTGTTCCAGTGGTCTGGGGGTGTTGTACCACTGGTCTGGAGGTGTTGTCCCAGTGATCTGGAGGTGTTGTCCCAGTGGTCTGGAGGTGTTGTCCCAGTGGTCTGGAGGTGTTGTTCCAGTGGTCCGGAGGTGTTGTCCCAGTGGTCTGGAGTTGTTGTTCCAGTGGTCTGGAGGTGTTGTTCCAGTGGTCTGGAGGTGTTGTTCCAGTGGTCTGGAGGTGTTGTTCCAGTGGTCTGGAGGTGTTGTTCCAGTGGTCTGGAGGTGTTGTCCCAGTGGTCTGGATGTGTTGTTCCAGTGGCCTGGAGGTGTTGTCCCAGTGGTCTGGAAGCGTTGTCCCAGTGGTCTGGAGGTCTTGTCCCAGTGGTCTGGAGGTGTTATCCCAGTGGTCTGGAGGTGTTGTTCCAGTGGTCTGGAGGTGTTGTCCCAGTGGTCTGGAGGTGTTGTCTCAGTGGTCTGGAGGTGTTGTCCCAGTGGTCTGGAGGTGTTGTCCCAGTGGTCCGGAGGTGTTGTCCCAGTGGTCTGGAGGTGTTGTCCCAATGGTCTGGAGGTGTTGTCCCAGTGGTCTGGAGGTGTTGTCCCAGTGGTCTGGAGGTGTTGTCCCAGTGGTCTGGAGGTGTTGTCCCAGTGGTCTGGAGGTGTTGTCCCAGTGGTCTGGAAGTGTTGTCCCAGTGGTCTGTAGGTGTTGTCCCAGTGGTCTGGAAGTGTTGTTCCAGTTGTCTGGAGGTGTTGTCCCAGTCTTCTGGAGGTGTTGTTCCAGTGGTCTGGAAGTGTTGTCCCAGTGGTCTGGAGGTGTTGTCCCAGTGGTCTGGAGGTGTTGTCCCAGTGGTCTGGAGGTGTTGTACCAGTGGTCTTGAGGTGATGTCCCAGTGGTCTGGAGGTGTTGTCCCAGTTGTCTAGGAGGTGTTGTCCCAGTGGTTTGGAGGTGTTGTCCCAGTGGTCGAGGAGGTGTTGTCCCAGTGGTCCATCTGGTGCTGTCCCAGTGGTCTGGAGGTGTTCCAGTGGTCGAGGTGTTTTCCCAGTGGTCGAGGAGGTGTTGTCCCAGTGGTCGAGGAGGTGTTGTCCCAGTGGTCCATCTTGTGCTGTCCCAGTGGTCCAAGAAGTGTTTTTCCCAGTGGTCCAGGAGGTGCTGTCCTATTGGCCAATCAGGTGCTGTTCCAGTGGTCCAGGAGGTGGTTTCTCAGTTATCTAGGAGGTGTTGTCCCAGTGGTTGAGGAGGTGTTGTCCCAGTGGTCCATCTGGTGCTGTCCCAGTGGTCCAAGAAGTGTTGTCCCAGTGGTCCAGGAGGTGCTGTCCTAGTGGTCCATCAGGTGCTGTTCCAGTGGTCCAGGAGGTGGTTTCTCAGTGGTCCAGGAGGTGCTGTCTCAGTGGTCCAGGAAGTGCTGTCCCAGTGGTACAGGAGGAGCTGCCCCAGTGGTCCAGGAGGTACTGTCTCAGTAGTCCTGGAGGTGTTGTCCCAGTAGTCCATCAGGTGCTGTCCCAATGGTGCAGGAGGTGGTTTCTCAGTGGTCCAGGAGGTACTGTCCCAGTGGCCCAGGAGTTGTTGTCCCAGTGGTCGAGGAGGTGCTGTTCCAGTGATCCAGGAGGTGGTTTGCCAGTGCTCCAGGAGGTGCTGTCCTAGTGGTCCATGAGATGCTGTCCCAGTGGTCCGCTAGGTGCTGTTCCAGTACTCCAGGAGGTGCTGTCCCAGAGATCCACCAGGTACTGTCCCAGTGGTCCACCAAGTACTGTCCAGTGGTCCACATCAACATTATATTCATAACATATCCGTCAAACATTAACCAAGTCCACACTCTATCATCGACTCTCCCCCAGAACTCTCTCTGTATATTAGATATTTCACCACCATAAATTTGTTACAAGTTTTTCCCTCTACGCCATGTCCACCCAGCTTTACCAATGTCTTTCATTTGATTTTCCAAAATTACGCGGAAATAGAGCTGTAAAGACTTCTCGGAAAATCTCTCCAAAGAAATTATTTCTTAAGGCTCTATGAAAAAGCTTTAATTTCCGTTCGTGATATTTTTTTTTAGATCTTTTAAATTATCCTCCAGAGACCATTCCTAAGGGCCTTTCACATGGACTCTCCCAACGATAGTTTTCAATGTATCGATAAATCACTATTGTTGAGTGTGTCTCCAAGATTTTTTCTTAAGATCTTCAAGAAACTGAGTATCAGAATTTTCTTTACACTTTTAACAACCAGCTACATTATATATACATTTTAAGTAATAACGAGAGAAACCTGGCATGAGTTAACATATTTACGTAAACAAAAATTTCATTCAGCACAGCTCAACACAGAAGCTCAACACAGAAGCTCAACACAGAAGCTCAACACAGAAGCTCAACACAGGAAGCTCAACACAGAAGCTCAACACAGAAGCTCAACACAGAAGCTCAACACAGAAGCTCAACACAGAAGCTCAACACAGAAGCTCAACACAGAAGCTCAACACAGAAGCTCAACACAGAAGCTCAACACAGAAGCTCAACACAGAAGCTCAATACAGAAGCTCAACACAGAAGCTCAACACAGAAGCTAAATACAGAAGCTCAACACAGAAGCTCAACACAGAAGCTCAACACAAGCTCAACACAGAAGCTCAACACAGAACCTCAACACAGAAGCTTAACACAAGCTCAGCACAGAAGCTCAACACAGAAGCTCAACACAGAAGCTCAACACAGAAGCTCAACACTGAAGCTCAACACAGAAGATCAGCACTGAAGCTCAACACAGAAGCTCAACACAGAAGCTCAACACAGAAGCTAAACACAAGCTCAGCACAGAAGCTTAACACAGAAGCTCAACACAAGCTCAACACAAAAGCTCAACACAGAAGCTCAACACACAAACTCAACACAGAAGCTCAACACAGTAGCTAAACATAAGCTCAACACAGAATCTCAAAACAGAAGCTCAATACAAGCTCAACACAGAAGCTCAACACAGAAGCTCAGCACAGAAGCTCAACACAGAAGCTCAACAGAGAAGCTAAACACAAGCTCAACACTGGTCAACACAAAAGCTCAGTACAGAAGTTCAACACAGAAGCTCAACAAACAAGCTCAACACAGAAGCTCAACACAAACTCAACACAGAAGCTCAACACACAAGCTCAACACAAGCTCGTCACAGAAGCTCAACACAGAGATCAACACAGAAGCTCAACATAAAAGTTTAACACAGCTCAACACAGAAGCTCAATACTGAAGCTCAACACAGAAGCTCAACACAGCTCAACACAGTAGCTAAACACAGTAGTTCAACACAAAAGCTCAACATCAAGCTCAACACAGAAGCTTAACACTGAAGCTCAACATAGAAGCTCAACACAGAAGCATAACATTAAAGCTCAACACAGAAGCTCAACACAAGCTCAACACAGAATCTCAACACTGAAGCTCAACACAGAAGCTCAACACTGAAGCTCAACACTGAAGCTCAACACTGAAGCTCAACACTGAAGCTCAACACAGAAGCTCAACACTTAAGCTCAACACTGAAGCTCAACACTGAAGCTCAACACAGAAGCTCAACACCAAAGTTCAACACAGAAGCTCAACACAGAAGCTCAACACAGAAGTTCAACACAGAAGCTCAGCACAGAAGCTCAACACAGAAGCTCAACACAGAAGCTCAACACAGAGGTTCAACACTGAAGCTCAACACAGAAGTTCAACACTGAAGCTCAACACAGAAGCTCAACACAGAAGCTCAGTACAGAAGCTCAACACAGAAGCTCAACACAGAAGCTCAATACAGAAGCTCAACACAGAAGCTCAACACAGAAGCTCAACACAGAAGTTCAACACAGAAGCTCAACACAGAAGCTCAACACAGAACCTCAACACAGAAGCTTAACAGAAGCTCAGCACAGAAGCTCAACACAGAAGCTCAACACAGAAGCTCAACACTGAAGCTCAACACAGAAGATCAGCACTGAAGCTCAACACAGAAGCTCAACACAGAAGCTCAACACAGAAGCTAAACACAAGCTCAGCACAGAAGCTTAACACAGAAGCTCAACACACAAACTCAACACAGAAGCTCAACACAGTAGCTCAACATAAGCTCAACACAGAATCTCAAAACAGAAGCTCAACACAAGCTCAACACAGAAGCTCAACACAGAAGCTCAGCACAGAAGCTCAACACAGAAGCTCAACACTTAAGCTCAACACACAAGCTCAACACAAGCTCGTCACAGAAGCTCAACACAGAGATCAACACAGAAGCTCAACATAAAAGTTTAACACAGCTCAACACAGAAGCTCAATACTGAAGCTCAACACAGAAGCTCAACACAGCTCAACACAGTAGCTAAACACAGTAGTTCAACACAAAAGCTCAACATCAAGCTCAACACAGAAGCTTAACACTGAAGCTCAACATAGAACCTCAACACAGAAGCATAACATTAAAGCTCAACACAGAAGCTCAACACAAGCTCAACACAGAATCTCAACACTGAAGCTCAACACAGAAGCACAACACTGAAGCTCAACACTGAAGCTCAACACTGAAGCTCAACACTGAAGCTCAACACTTAAGCTCAACACTGAAGCTCAACACTGAAGCTCAACACAGAAGCTCAACATAGAAGCTCAACACCAAAGTTCAACACAGAAGCTCAACACAGAAGCTCAGCACAGAAGTTCAACACAGAAGCTCAGCACAGAAGCTCAACACAGAAGCTCAACACAGAAGCTCAACACAGAGGTTCAACACTGAAGCTTAACACTGAAGCTCAACACAGAAGCTCAACACAGAAGCTCAAAACAGAAGCTAAACACAAGCTCAGCACAGAAGCTCAACACAGAAGCTCAACACAGAAGCTCAACACTGGAGCTCAACACTGAAGCTCAACACAGAAGCTCAACACAGAAGCTCAACACAGAAGCTCAACACTGAAGCTCAACATAGAAGCTCAACACAGAGATCAACACAGAAGCTCAACATATAAGTTTAACACAGCTCAACACAGAAACTCATTACTGAAGCTCAACACACAAGCTCAACACATAAGCTCAACACAGAAGCTCAACACAAACTCAACACAGAAGCTCAACACAGCTCAACACAGTAGCTAAACACAGTAGTTCAACACAAAAGCTCAACATCAAGCTCAACGCAGAAGCTCAACACTGAAGCTCAACATAGAAGCTCAACACAGAAGCTTAACATTAAAGCTCAACACAGAAGCTCAACACAAGCTCAACACAGAAGCTCAACACAAGCTCAACACAGAAGCTCAACACAGAAGCTCAGCACAGAAGCTCAACACAGAAGCTCAACAGAGAAGCTAAACACAAGCTCAACACTGGTCAACACAAAAGCTCAGTACAGAAGTTCAACACAGAAGCTCAACAAACAAGCTCAACACAGAAGCTCAACACAAACTCAACACAGAAGCTCAACACACAAGCTCAACACAAGCTCGTCACAGAAGCTCAACACAGAGATCAACACAGAAGCTCAACATAAAAGTTTAACACAGCTCAACACAGAAGCTCAATACTGAAGCTCAACACAGAAGCTCAACACAGCTCAACACAGTAGCTAAACACAGTAGTTCAACACAAAAGCTCAACATCAAGCTCAACACAGAAGCTTAACACTGAAGCTCAACATAGAAGCTCAACACAGAAGCATAACATTAAAGCTCAACACAGAAGCTCAACACAAGCTCAACACAGAATCTCAACACTGAAGCTCAACACAGAAGCACAACACTGAAGCTCAACACTGAAGCTCAACACTGAAGCTCAACACTGAAGCTCAACACTGAAGCTCAACACTGAAGCTCAACACAGAAGCTCAACACTTAAGCTCAACACTGAAGCTCAACACAGAAGCTCAACACCAAAGTTCAACACAGAAGCTCAACACAGAAGCTCAACACAGAAGTTCAACACAGAAGCTCAGCACAGAAGCTCAACACCGAAGCACAACACAGAAGCTCAACACAGAGGTTCAACACTGAAGCTCAACACAGAAGTTCAACACTGAAGCTCAACACAGAAGCTCAACACAGAAGCTCAGTACAGAAGCTCAACACAGAAGCTCAACACAGAAGCTCAATACAGAAGCTCAACACAGAAGCTCAACACAGAAGCTCAACACAAGCTCAACACAGAAGCTCAACACAGAAGCTCAACACAGAACCTCAACACAGAAGCTTAACACAAGCTCAGCACAGAAGCTCAACACAGAAGCTCAACACAGAAGCTCAACACTGAAGCTCAACACAGAAGATCAGCACTGAAGCTCAACACAGAAGCTCAACACAGAAGCTCAACACAGAAGCTAAACACAAGCTCAGCACAGAAGCTTAACACAGAAGCTCAACACAAGCTCAACACAAAAGCTCAACACAGAAGCTCAACACACAAACTCAACACAGAAGCTCAACACAGTAGCTCAACATAAGCTCAACACAGAATCTCAAAACAGAAGCTCAACACAAGCTCAACACAGAAGCTCAACACAGAAGCTCAGCACAGAAGCTCAACACAGAAGCTCAACACTTAAGCTCAACACACAAGCTCAACACAAGCTCGTCACAGAAGCTCAACACAGAGATCAACACAGAAGCTCAACATAAAAGTTTAACACAGCTCAACACAGAAGCTCAATACTGAAGCTCAACACAGAAGCTCAACACAGCTCAACACAGTAGCTAAACACAGTAGTTCAACACAAAAGCTCAACATCAAGCTCAACACAGAAGCTTAACACTGAAGCTCAACATAGAACCTCAACACAGAAGCATAACATTAAAGCTCAACACAGAAGCTCAACACAAGCTCAACACAGAATCTCAACACTGAAGCTCAACACTGAAGCTCAACACTGAAGCTCAACACTGAAGCTCAACACTGAAGCTCAACACTGAAGCTCAACACTGAAGCTCAACACTGAAGCTCAACACTGAAGCTCAACACCAAAGTTCAACACAGAAGCTCAACACAGAAGCTCAACACAGAAGCTCGGCACAGAAGTTCAACACAGAAGCTCAGCACAGAAGCTCAACACAGAAGCTCAACACAGAAGCTCAACACAGAAGCTCAAAACAGAAGCTAAACACAAGCTCAGCACAGAAGCTCAACACAGAAGCTCAACACAGAAGCTCAAAACAGAAGCTAAACACAAGCTCAGCACAGAAGCTCAACACAGAAGCTCAACACAGAAGCTCAACACTGAAGCTCAACACTGAAGCTCAACACTGAAGCTCAACACTGAAGCTCAACACTGAAGCTCAACACTGAAGCTCAACATAGAAGCTCAACACAGAGATCAACACAGAAGCTCAACATATAAGTTTAACACAGCTCAACACAGAAACTCATTACTGAAGCTCAACACACAAGCTCAACACAGAAGCTCAACACAAACTCAACACAGAAGCTCAACACAGCTCAACACAGTAGCTAAACACAGTAGTTCAACACAAAAGCTCAACATCAAGCTCAACGCAGAAGCTCAACACTGAAGCTCAACATAGAAGCTCAACACAGAAGCTTAACATTAAAGCTCAACACAGAAGCTCAACACAAGCTCAACACAGAAGCTCAACACTGAAGCTCAACACAGAAGCTCAACACTGAAGCTCAACACTGAAGCTCAACACTGAAGCTCAACACTGAAGCTCAACACTGAAGCTCAACACTGAAGCTCAACACTGAAGCTCAACACACAAGCTCATCTCCAAAGTTCAACACAGAAGCTTAGCACAGAAGCTCAACACAGAAGCTCAACACAGAAGCTCAACACTGAAGCTCAACACAGAAGTTCAACACTGAAGCTCAACACAGAAGCTCAACACAGAAGCTCAAAACAGAAGCTAAACACAAGCTCAGCACAGAAGCTCAACACAGAAGCTCAACACAGAAGCTCAAAACAGAAGCTCAACACTGAAGCTCAACACTGAAGCTCAACACTGAAGCTCAACACAGAAGCTCAGCACAAAAGCTCAACACAGAAGCTCAACACACAAGCTCAACACAGAAGCAAAACATAAGCTCAACACAGAATCTCAAAACAGAAGCTCAACTCATGCTCAACACAGAAGCTCAACACAGAAGCTCAGCACAGAAGCTCAACACAGAAGCTCAACACAGAAGCTCAACACAAGCTCAACATAGGTCAACACAAAAGCTCAGTACAGAAGTTCAACACAGAAGCTCAACACACAAGCTCAACACAGAAGCTCAACATAGAAGCTCAAAACAAACTCGTCACAGAAGCTCAACACAGAGATCAACACAGAAGCTCAACATAAAAGCTTAACACAGCTCAACACAGAAGCTCAATACTGAAGCTCAACACAGAAGCTCAACACAGTAGATCAATACAAAAGCTCAACATCAAGCTCAACACAGAAGCTCAACACTGAAGCTCAACATAGAAGCTCAAGACAGAAGCTTAACATTAAAGCTCAACACAGAAGCTCAACACAGAAGCTCAACACAAGCTCAACATAGGTCAACACAAAAGCTCTGTACAGAAGTTCAACACAGAAGCTCAACACACAAGCTCAACACAGAAGCTCAACACAAACTCAACACAGAAGCTCAACATAGAAGCTCAACGCAAACTCGTCACAGAAGCTCAACACAGAGATCAACACAGAAGCTCAACATAAAAGCTTAACACAGCTCAACATAGAAGCTCAACACAGAAGCTTAACATTAAAGCTCAAAACAGAAGCTCAACACAGAAACTTAACATTGAAGCTCAACACAGAAGCTCAACACAAGCTCAACATAGAAGCTCAACACAGAAGCTCAACACAAGCTCAACACAGAAGCTCAACACAGAAGCTCAACACAGAAGCTCAACACAGAAGCTCAACACAAGCTCAACACAGAAGCTCAACACAAGCTCAACACAGAAGCTCAACACAGAAGCTCAACACAAAAGCTCAACACAGATTTTCAACATAGAAGCTCAACACAGAAGCTCAACACAGAAGCTCAACACAGAAGCTCAACACTGAAGCTCAACACTGAAGCTCAACACTGAAGCTCAACACAGCTCAACACAGAAGCTCAACACAGAAGCTCAACACAGAAGCTCAACACAGAAGCTCAACACAGAAGCTCAACACAGAAGCTCAACACAGAAGCTCAACACAGAAGCTCAACACAGAAGCTCAGCACTGAAGCTCAACACAAGCTCAACACAGAAGCTCAACACAGAAGCTCAACACAGAAGCTCAACACAGAAGCTCAACACAGAAGCTCAACACAGAAGCTCAACACAGAAGCTCAACACAGAAGCTCAACACAGAAGCTCAACACAGAAGCTCAACACAGAAGCTCAACACTGAATCTCAACACAGAAGCTCAACACAGAAGCTCAACACAGAAGCTCAACACAGAAGCTCAACACAGAAGCTCAACACAGAAGCTCAACACAGAAGCTCAACACAGAAGCTCAACATTGAAGCTCAACACAGAAGCTCAACACAGAAGCTCAACACAGGAGCTCAACACAGAAGCTCAACACAGAAGCTCAACACAGAAGCTCAACACAGAAGCTCAACACAGAAGCTCAACACAGAAGCTCAACACAGAAGCTCAACACAGAAGCTCAACACAGAAGCTCAACACAGAAGCTCAACACAGAAGCTCAACACAGAAGCTCAACACAGAAGCTCAACACAGAAGCTCAACACAGAAGCTCAACACAGAAGCTCAACACAGAAGCTCAACACAGAAGCTCAACACAGAAGCTCAACACAGAAGCTCAACACAGAAGCTCAACACAGAAGCTCAACACATAGCTACCAACAGTGTCAGTGATATTTTCACCTATTTTTCCTGACGAACAAAATTCAGCTTATCTTTCCGCTTGCTGGTGATAACATTTTACCTGCCGGACACCACTCTAACACACTAACTCAAAATTCTTTTTTTTTGGAGGGGGGGGGGAAGATTCTGATATTTTTTTTAGTGAGATAAAAGTGTGTAAAGTGAGTAAGATTGAACATTAACGTTGTTAACCTTCAATATACAAAAGAATTTGGCTAAGCAAATTTTGCCTTGACTTATTTCGGCGATAACTTATCTAACTACAAAAATCTTAAAGCCTTAAAAGAAATTTTTATAGGCTTTTGAAAATTTCATTAAAAAAAAGTTTTTTTTTTCTCTCATCTCTCCAGCAAAGATTATTTTCAAATAGGCTATAGAGAGTTATTTAGTAGGCTGTAGATAATTATTTAGTAGGCTGTAGATAATTATTTAGTAGGCTATAGATAATTATTTAGTATGCTGTAGTTAATTATTTAGTATGCTGTAGTTAATTATTTAGTAGGCTGTAGATAATTATTTAGTAGGCTGTAGATAATTATTTAGTAGGCTGTAGAGAATTATTTATTAGGCTTTAGATAATTATTTAGTATGCTGTAGATAATTATTTTGTAGGCTGTAGATAATTATTTAGTAGGCTGTAGAGAATTATTTATTAGGCTGTAGATAATTATTTAGTATGCTGTAGATAATTATTTAGTAGGCTGTAGATAATTATTTAGTAGGCTGTAGAGAATTGGCACTTGCAAAATTCTTCCGAAACGTATATGCCTACTTGTAGTCACTTGTACGTGGTTCCAGCTCCTGGCCCCCACCTCTAAATTTGCCGTTACTGGGATCAATCTCGCCTGCGTCTGTCAGCTCTTCCATCTGTATTACATACCTGCTGAAAAAAAAAAAATATTTCCTAACATCAGAGTTGCTCATCAGTGTTTTTACCTTCCAGCTGTGCCCTTTGATACTTATTTCTCGCCCCTTGAAATGCTTCTCTCTATCCCTTTCATCAATTATCACCAATATTTTTTTACGTAGTTATCGTGTCTCCTCCTGGTTCTTCTGTAGTCTAACTCAATTAGGTTTAACTTCTTTAGTCAATCCCGGCAAGGGTTGAGAGAGACGATTTTGTGCCTTTTTTGTTTATGGTCCAAGTTCAAGTGTAACTTTATGCTGTTATTAAGGAACAGTTTGCATCCTATACACATGTTTGCATGGACTTCTTGTTGCAAAGTTGTAAGATATTGCAAATTTGTATTTATCATAAAACCGTTCCTTACCCTTCAAAACTGGTAAGTTGTACAATGTTATAGTCAACATCAGATGAAAGATAAAGAGTTAGATTATCTAAATTTTAAACTTTTATTTTTTTCGAGAAATGTCAATAGATTGCATCATAATTTTTTAACCCAGAGACAACTGAACAGTAACAAACCTCTATCATTGTTGATAACCCAGAGACAACTGAACAGTAACAAACCTCTATCATTGTTGATAACCCAGAGACAACTGAACAGTAACAAACCTCTATCATTGTTGATAACCCAGAGACAACTGAACAGTAACAAACCTCTATCATTGTTGGTAACCCAGAGACAACTGAACAGTAACAAACGTCTATCATTGTTGATAACCCAGAGACGACTGAACAGTAACAAACCTCTATCATTGTTGATAACCCAGAGACAACTGAACAGTAACAAACCTCTATCATTGTTGATAACCCAGAGACAACTGAACAGTAACAAACCTCTATCATTGTTGATAACCCAGAGACAACTGAGCAGCAACAAAGCTCCATCACTGTTGACAGCCCAGAGACAAATATTTCGCCAAAACTCCTGCTAGACTGTGAAGGGCGCTGCCGATTTCAGATGTAATGGGTCTCATAGGCACATTTAGTTTGTGGGTCTTTGGTAAATCATAATGTGCCTATGAGACCCATTACATCTGGAATCGGCAGCGCCCCTCACAGTCTAGCAGGAGTTTTGGCGAAATATTTGTCTAAGCTCCTGGGTACAATCAGTCAGGCTCATCTAAAGCATTCGGGTGACCTCCTTAACCTCAGGGATCTCGACATGAGTGATAAGAAGCTTGCAAGTTTTGACGTGACTGCCTTATTCACCAATGTCCCAGTTGATCAAGCCATTGATCTTCTTCGCAGGGTGATTAAAGATGATACAGAGTTACCTGTACCCCGCCAAGATTTTGTGAGCCTTGTCGAACTTTGTGTTCGTTATAACTGTTTTAGGTTTGAGAACAAGAAGTACAAACAACTCTTCGGACTAGCCATGGGATCCCCACTTAGTGCAGTTCTTGCCAATATATGGAGGACCTGGAATCAAGAAGGATCCTCAGTAACATCCCTCGTTCAGTTACATGGATGCGGTACGTTGATGATATTTTGGTCATTGTACCCAAAAATCTAGACGTACGGGGCTTCCTCAACACCATCAACACTCCGGAACCTACTATTAAATTTACACTAGAGGAGGAGAAGGACAACCAGTTACCTTTTCTCGACGTTCTCTTACGCACAGGGGAAAATAAACTTTCTTTTAAAGTCTACCGGAAGCCTACCTACAAGAACGATCTTCTACATTTCTTCTCTCACCATGACACAAGAACTAAAATAGGGGTAGTTATTGGCTTCTTTCTGAGAGCCTACAGAATTTCCAGTCCACAGTTCCTCGAAGAAGAATGTACATACATCACCAACTCTTTCAGTTCACTACATTTTCCCCTACACTTCATACGTGACTGCAGGAAACGTGCGACACGTATTCTCAGCAAGACCAACGCCAATCAAATTGAAGAAAAACCTCCAAGTTACATCGTTTTACCGGTCAGCAACGTTGCCACTAATGTTTCAAAAATGTTTGACAGAAAACTGGCTAAAATATCTACCAGCTCTTCAACTACTATTAGGAACCTGATACAAAAACCCAAGCATGATTCTGGCACAAGTGCAGGAATCTACACTATACCATGTGGGGGGTGTGACAAAGTATATGTAGGGGAAACAGCCAGAACTCTGGACATTAGAATAGCAGAACACAAAAATGCTTGCAGAAATGATGACCGCAAAAACGCATGTGTTCAACATAGAGACGATGTTGGACACCTCATGAAATTCAATAAAGCTAAACTAGTGATTAAAGAAGACGACTTAAGACGGAGAAAATGCATTGAAGCTGCACTAATTTCTGTCAGTAACACTACAAAGCAAAAATCCGGTAGTTACAGTATTTCAAAATTACTAAGCAAGAGGATATTACCCATCCTGGGAACTGGTGTTACATGATGCCAACAGGTCCCTCTCTAGCATCACCTCCTTAGTTCCACTACTACTACTACCACCTCTACCCACGCGTCACCTCACCTGACTCCTGCCACTATATATATATACGTTTTCTTAGTTTTCTCTGTATTAGGACTGAAGAAGCCACTCGTGCCGAAACGTTTACTTTAATAAATGTCCTGAACTGTACATAAGTGTCTTTTTCCACATCTTATCCAGGTTTGTTCGAAGGCTTTCCATGTCCAACTATTTGTTTCACATCATCTATGAACAGAGATTCATCTGAATAAATTTCTTTCGCCTTTGCAGTCTGACACCCGTCAGTCCCTCTCAGTATTTTGAAAGTCGTAACCATGTCACCCAAGGACTTTCCGTCCTCTAATTTCAACAAAAGTGTGTTTACTCACCTACTCAGTGTGTGTGTGTGTGTGTGTGTGTGTGTGTGTGTGTGTGTGTGTGTGTGTGTGTGTGTGTGTACTTACCTATTTGTACTCATTTGTGGTTGGAAGGGTCGAGTCATAGCTCCTGGCCCCGCCTCTTCACTGGTTGCTACCAGGTCCTACCTCTCCCTGCTCCATGAATTTTATCATACTTCTTCTTAAAGCTATGTATGGATCCTGCCTCCACTACGTCACTTTCCAGATCATTCCACTTCCTGACAGTTCTATGGCTGAAGAAATACTTCCTATTATCCGTTGACTCATCTGAGTCTTCATCTTTCAATTGTGACCCCTTGTTTGTGTGGCCCGTCTCTAGAACATACTGTTTCTATCCACCTTGTCAGGTCCTCTCAGTATTTTATATGTCGTTATCATGTCTCCCCTAAAATACCTGTCCTAGGGTGTCGTCAGGCCGATTTCCCTTAACCTTCCTAAATAGGACATTCCCCATAGTTCCGGGACTAGCCTTCTTGCAATCCTTAGCACTTTCTTTAATTTCTTGACTTGTTTGACAAGATGTGGGTTCCATACTGGTGCTGCATACTCCAATATGGACCTAACTTACACTGTGTACATTTCCAAGCCTCCAGAGCCTGAATGAAAGTCAAGCGAGCTGTTATCAACAAATTTTGTTGAAAATAAGAAGTTTTGGAGTGAGATTAAAAAGGTGAAGCCTAGGGAGCGAGAGGACTTGATAGTTAAAAATATGAGAAAAGAGTTATTAAATGGAGAGTTAGAAGTATCGGGAAGATGGAGGGAATATTTTGAGAAATTGTTAAATGCTGATGAAGATAGGGCAGATGTTATTTCGTGTATAGGGCAAAGAGGAATAACATCTTGTAGGATTGAGGAAGAGCCAGTTGTGAGTGTGGGGGAAGTTCGTGAGGCAGTGGGTAGAATGAAAAGGGGTAAGTTAGCTGGGATTGATGGGATAAAGATAGAAATCTTAGAAGCACGTGGGGATATAGTTTAGGAGTGGCTGGTGCTGTTATTTAGTAAACGTATGGAAAAGGGATTGTCAGTGAGCATGCATAGTTCCTTTGTATAAATGCAAATAAGACGAAAGAGTGCAAAAATTATAAGGGAGTAAATATGTTGAGTATACCTGGTAAAGGAGAGTTATTGAAAGAATTAAGAGTAAAACGGAGAGTACGATAGCCGATGAACAAGGAGGCATTAGGGAAGGTAGGGAGTGTGTAGACAGTGTTTACAGTGAAACATACAGGTATCAGTGGAACGCCTTCCATCTGAGCAAAAAAACTAATGGAAAAATAAAGAAACGACTCTAGGAAAAATAAGAATAATGACTGAGGATTTTACTTAAAATTTAAATATGAAAAATGGCATTTGGTTCTGGTGCTGTAGTTGGGCAGGAGCAGGTAAGGCCCTGGACAGATCTCAGATGTTAAAGATGATGTAGGTAATCCTGGGCGGATGGTAACAGTCCGATGTTTTGGATTCTCCTGTACTACTTGGTTGGAGCACCACAAGTAGGATAAATAATGGCCGGTAGTAGTCGAACAATGTTAATTTGTCCAATTAACAAGTATCTTGCTCCTTTATCTGGCGTCTATCCTGGATGACCACGCCAGGAACAGAGCTGGTAATAAGAAAAATAAACTGGTTACCAATGGTTATGATGATATAACATTTAAAAACGAAAAAGAGTTGTAAATGTCAGAATCATTACTAGTAACCAGCTCAACAGTATACTCCTGGGAGATCACCTTACCTGATCAGGAGAAGAGTGGTGAAGTGACTCTCCAAACTTCAACCCACACCAGGTAAGGTCAATACTACCAGGAGTAGAAATTGAAACAAATCAGACACCAGGAACTAAAGTTTCGCCCCAGCCCGCTAGAGGGGGGGGGGAAGTGCGCGACGTAACTCGCTAATGGTTTCTGGTTAGTTGAACAACCCTAACCCCACTTACAACCCACTTTTCCCTCACACAGGTGAACAGTATATAGATAAGGGTAAAGAGGTTTCTGTGGCATTTATGGATTTGGAAAAGGCGTATGACAGGGTGGATAGGGGGGCAATGTGGCAGATGATGGCAGTGAAGAGTTTTTACGAGGATAGTGAGACTTAGGCTAGAGTATGTAGGAGAGAGAGAGAGATTATTTCCCAGTAAAAGTAGGCCTTAGACAAGGATGTGTGATATCACCGTGGTTGCTCATATATATTTATAAATGGGGTTGTACAAGAAGTAAATCCTCGGGTGTTGGACAGTGGTGTGGGGTTAAAAGATGAAGAATCTAACACAAAGATGCAGTTGTCACAGTTGCTTTTTGGTTATGACACTGTGCTTTTGGGAGATTCTGAAGAGTAGTTAAAATTAAAAGTGAACATAGGAAAGAGTAAGATGATGTGGATAACAAAAAAATTTAGGTAATGAAAGACTGAATATCAGATTGGAAGGAGAAAGTATGAAATGAATGTATTCACGAGGTGAATTATAGAACTGATGAAGGGGAAAAAGGTGATTGATGCACTGAGGAGTCTGTGGTGACAATGGACGTTATTCATGGAAGCAAAGAGGGGAATGTATGACAGAATAGTTATACCAACACTCTTATATGGATGTGAAGCATGGGTGGTGAATGTTGCAACGAGAAGGCTGGAGACAGTGGAGATTTCGTGTCTGAGGGTGTGAATATAATGCAGAGAAACCGTAGCTTGGAAATTAGGAGGAGGTACGGGGGTTAGTAAAAACATTATCCAGAGGGCTGAGGAGGGGTTGTTGAGGTGGTTCGGACATTTAGAGAGGGTGGAACGAAATTGATTGACTTGGACGGGGTATAAATCTGTAGTGGAAGGAATGCGCGGTAGGAGTTGACTTAGGTAAAGTTGGAGGGGGGTAAACGAAATTTTATTTGCTATGAGCTTGGACTTTCAGCAAGCGTATGTGAGGGTATTAGGAGTGAATGGAGACGAATGCTTTTTAAGACTTGACGTGGTGTTGGAGTTTGAGGAAGGTAACATTTATGAAGATATTCAGGGAAACCGGCAGGCCGGACTTGAGTCCTGGAAGTGGGAAGTACAGTGTCTGCACTCTGAAGTTGCAGTTCTATAACTGTATTGTAGACACGCCTCTGGCAAGACTGATGAAGTGAATGATTATGAGAGTGTGTCTTCTTTCTCGGGTCACCCTGCCTTGGTTAATGAAATATAAATAAATAAATATTAATGAAACCACGAAAAAAGCGATTTTGAATCATTAACAGATCTGCGATTGGCCAGGATTCGATCCTATGTTCCCATGCCCACCCCTGAGAGAATTGAACAAAGTACTCATGACTTTAACCACTGAAACAACAGTATGAGTTGAAGATTGAGACACTTATGCAACATATGGGAATCTTTATTGATGAAACGTTTCGCCACGCAGTGACTTCATCAGTCCAATACAAAGTAGGAAGGTGATGAAGTCACTGTGTGGCGAAACTTTTCTTCAGTAAAGATTCCAGTATGTTGCATAAGTGTCTCAATCTTCAACTTGTCGGTTTTCAAAACCATTTATAGCAACTTGATGAGTGATGGTGAAAGTGTTGGATGATGATGAAAGATTTTTCTGTTTTGGGGGTATTTTATTTCTTTTTGGGCCACCCTGCCTCGATGGGAGACGGCCGACCTGTTGATATATATATGTATATATATATATATATATATATATATATATATATATATATATATATATATATATATATATATATATATATATATATATACTTATATATGTATATATATATATATATATATATATATATATATATATATATATATATATATATATATATATATATATATATATATAATTATATATATATGTATATATATAATATATATATATATGTATAAATGCAAAACAACCACTCTGAAAGAATAGAGAAATTCCAAGCGCTTTCGTGACTACTCACATTATCAAGGAACTATGAAAGTAAAGCATCCAAGGAAGCTATATAAGGGGTCTTGCCAACACCTCACTATCAGATCCCACAACTGTTAAACATCTGACGCGCGCCGACCCTACTTGGATAGGTCCTTTGCACAACTCACCCACAAACTATTCTACCCAAGAAAATTTTAAAATTATTATTTGTCCAGTGTATTATTAAATTCTTCCCAAATTCTATTAATTATAAATGGATCTAATTTATATAAACTAAAGGAAATATTCATATTATTGTCAAAACTGCTTTTTATGAAACAAGATTCAATTATATTCCTGTCGACCATGGACTTGCTTGATACTACTTTCTCAACTTTTTGAAAATCAATTGGATGGTTAAAATCTCTTACATGAATAAATAGAGCATTGGAATCTTGTCCAGTTCTAATGCTATATTTATGTTGTTTTAATCTTAGTTCGAGATTTATACCAGTTTGACCGTAATAAACTTTATCGCAAATTTTACAAGGAATCTTATAGACACATCCATCAGCATTTTCGGGGGAATTCTTTATCAAAAGCTTTTTTACTGTATCATGATTTTTGAATACAACTTTAATATTAAAAGTCTCAAGAAGAGAAGGCATATCAACCAAGTTTTCATGGTAAGGGAGAACCAACATATTTTTAGTTCAATAAGGCTGGTTGTCCCTTTTTGGATTGTAAAAAGTATTTCTAGCAACTTTAAAAGATTTATCAATTACATTTCTTGGGTATTTTAAATCATTACCTATTTCATAAATTTTGGATATTTCCTCATCTATGAACTCAGGACTACAAATTCGTAAAGCTCTCAAAAAACATTTATGAGAAAACAGACAGTTTGACTCTATCTCGATGCGAGGAATAATAGTGGACATAGGAACAGTTATTTGTAGGTTTTCTGTAAATTTTAAATTTGAATTCATTATTACTCTTAATAATTAAAACATCTAGAAAAGGCAATGAGTTATTTTCTTCAAACTCAACAGTAAAGTTTATAGAATGGGCTAAGCTATTTAATTTTCCAAGGAAATGGTGTATATCTACATTTGTGGGCATAAGACACAAAATATCATCAACATATCTGAACCATTTAGCTCTATTAGGGAGGATTGTGTTAAGCAACCTTGTTTCAAAAAATTCCATGTATAGGTTACTAAGAACAGGTGAAAGAGGATTTCCCATTGCCATACCAAACTTCTGAGTGTAAAACTTATCATTAAATACAAATTTTGCATCAACAATGCAAAGTTTAATAAGTTTAATGATAGTAGGAACTGGCGATGGTAAATCTTAGTTAACGAGTTCTTCAGATAAGAAACTTAATAAATCATCAACAGGAACTTTCGTAAACAAGGAAGTAACATCGAAACTAAACATGTTAAAATCATTTAAGTCAGTCAAGGAGCTTAATTTATCAACGAAGTCTATGTTGTTTTTAACATTAAAGTTAGAAATTTTGCCAACAATAGGGCTCAAAATATCAACAAGCCATTTGGATAATTTATATGAAACTGACCCTATGGAGCTAATAATTGGTCTGACTGGATTCCCTGGTTTGCGTGTTTTTATTAATCCATACATGTAAGGTAAAGATTAATAAAATTAATAAACACACAAACCAGGGAATCCAGTCAGACCAATTATTAGCTCCATAGGGTCAGTTTCAAATAAATTATCCAAATGGCTTGTTGATATTTTGAGCCCTATTGTTGGCAAAATTTCTAACTTTAATGTTAAAAACAACATAGACTTCGTTGATAAATTAAGCTCCTTGACTGACTTAAATGATTTTAACATGTTTAGTTTCGATGTTACTTCCTTGTTTACGAAAGTTCCTGTTGATGATTTATTAAGTTTCTTATCTGAAGAACTCGTTAACTAAGATTTACCTTCGCCAGTTCCTACTATCATTAAACTTATTAAACTTTGCATTGTTGATGCAAAATTTGTATTTAATGATAAGTTTTACACTCAGAAGTTTGGTATGGCAATGGGAAATCCTCTTTCACCTGTTCTTAGTAACCTATACATGGAATTTTTTGAAACAAGGTTGCTTAACACAATCCTCCCTAATAGAACTAAATGGTTCAGATATGTTGATGATATTTTGTGTCTTATGCCCAAAAATGTAGATAGACACCATTTCCTTGGAAAATTAAATAGCTTAGCCCATTCTATAAACTTTACTGTTGAGTTTGAAGAAAATAACTCATTGCCTTTTCTAGATGTTTTAATTATTAAGGGTAATTATGAATTCAAATTTAAAATTTACAGAAAACCTACAAATAACTGTTCCTATGTCCACTATTATTCCTCGCATCAAGATAGAGTCAAACTGTCTGTTTTCTCATCAATGTTTTTGAGAGCTTTACGAATTTGTAGTCCTGAGTTCATAGATGAGGAAATATCCAAAATTTATGAAATAGGTAATGATTTAAAATACCCAAGAAATGTAATTGATAAATCTTTTAAAGTTGCTAGAAATACTTTTTACAATCCAAAAAGGGACAACCAGCCTTATTCAACTAAAAATATGTTGGTTCTCCCTTACCATGAAAATTTGGTTGATATGCCTTCTCTTCTTAAGACTTTTAACGTTAAAGTTGTATTCAAAAATCATGATACAGTAAAAAAACTTTTGATAAAGAATTCCCCCCAAAATGCTGATGGATGTGTCTATAAGATTCCTTGAAAAATTTGCGATAAAGTTTATTACGGTCAAACTGGTAAAAATCTCGAACTAAGATTAAAACAACATAAATGTAGCATTAGAACTGGACAAGATTCCAATGCTCTATTTATTCATGTAAGAGATTTTAACCATCCAATTGATTTTCAAAAAGCTGAGAAAGTAGTATCAAGCAAGTCCATGGTCGACAGGAATATAATTGAATCTTGTTTCATAAAAAGCAGTTTTGACAATAATATGAATATTTCCTTTGGTTTATATAAATTAGATCCATTTATAATTAATAGAATTTGGGAAGAATTTAATAATACACTGGACAAATAATATTTTTTAAATTTTCTTGGGTAGAATAGTTTGCGGGTGAGTTATGCAAAGGACCTATCCAGTTGGGTCGGCGAGCGTCAGGTGTTTAACCGTTGTGGGATCTGATAGTGAGGTGTTGGCCAGACCCCTTACATAGCTTCCTTGGATGCTTTACTTTCATAGTTCCTTGATAATGTGAGTATTCACGAAAGCGCTTGGAATTTCTCTATTCTTTCAGAGTGGTTGTTTTGCATATTCTGAAATCACCTGTCTACTGTGATCTTCTTGCATATATATATATATATATATATATATATATATATATATATATATATATATATATATATATATATATATATATATATATATATATATATATATATACACACACACACACACACTCATGTCAACTGCACATCTACTGTAGACGTGAAGCGCCGTCGAGAAAAGGTCCTCCATGATACAGTGTAGACCCTTAAGGCTTCCAGCACATTACTGACAAGTTAGTGACAAAGTTCAACACTCAACCTTCCCATAATTTCATGGAACTGCGAAAGAAAAATGAAAAACTAAAATGGCAAAATCAATAAAAGTTTCACTGAGAATATTTTTTTATAGCATTGTTCAGTTTTCTTCAGTAAATCCTCAGTAATCTTAAAGAGGAACTTTCTTCTCTTTAGGGAGTTGTAAACACTCATCCAAAGGTACCGATTACTCTAGGAAGGTCAGATTATAGTCAGCTTATAGGTAATTTATGGTTAACCTGTGGTTAACTTACGGTCTTCCAGTGAGCGTCACTGTTGGCTGATCCTTTGCTAATCGGCTACTTCCATAAATCGTCTCTTAGTTCTCCGTACCTCCTTCTAATGAGAAATTTACCCAGCATACAGAGGCGAGATGCCACTTAACTACACAATATTTCATCAGGGTTCTGATGTTCCAGAGGAAAGTGATGGTTAGGTAAAAGGACACATGAGCAACTAATGTGACATTTTATTGTGGCAACGCTTCTCTCTCCATGAGCTTTGTTAAGCTGTAACGGCTTGACAAAGCTCCTGGAGAGCGAAACGTTGCCACAATGTCACATTAGTTGCACTTGTGTCCTTTTACTTAACATATTGTGGGTAATTTTACCAACATTATTACAAGCTGACAACTTGCTGGAGGACGATGCATGAGTTTTGAAAATATTCGTTCATGACATATTATTATTTTCTATTAACTATGATTAACCCAGCCCATAATATATATTTAATTTAATTTAGACTAATCTGCGATAAATAATATTTAACTAAATTCGAGTTTTGGAATATGGCGAATATGACGCATTTTTCAGCTGTGTGGAAAATCTCGTTGGAATTTCGAGACGTTACAAGAGGATGTGCAGCCCCCACCATTGCCCACTGAGGTTCCACATTTATTTATTCTTAATTTGTAAGACATAATCTCTAATGAACCCAAAGGCTAATGTATTATTTACTACGACTTATACATATTTAAGCTAAGTCAGAATTTAGCTTAGTAAACAACAGCTCACATCCTAAACAATAACTGTAAACCTCACTGCATCCCCCTTCCCCTACGCGTGCCCACGGGTAGGTAGGAGCCGGCTGCAAGCCTACCCCGAGGCAGTCGCAACATAGGCAGTGATAGAAACGGTCGACTTACCTATAGGCTTGTGCAGTGACATACTATTCGTTAACACAT
Source organism: Cherax quadricarinatus (assembly GCF_038502225.1). Taxonomy (NCBI): domain Eukaryota; kingdom Metazoa; phylum Arthropoda; class Malacostraca; order Decapoda; family Parastacidae; genus Cherax; species Cherax quadricarinatus. The sequence continues at coordinate 5,442,149 of NC_091323.1, read as the reverse complement.
ACACGACCCGAATTAGATACATTTCACGGCGATCAAGGAGTTCTCGCTGAGATACAAGGCAGGATGGACATGTGACTCAACACACAGGTGACGTCAGGGTTTAATCCCCACGCTCCGTGAGTATCTCACGTAACACTGAATGCATTCCTTGTTTTGGGGGGATAATAGTGTAGGGAGGTGTGCCACATCCATCCACCAGAGATCCCTCCCACTTCCCCAAGACAATGTCCACTGTGAGATACAGAGGTACATATATATTAATTCAGGTAACTTGGATGGGATAGCAGGTCCGGGGCTGGATTTCATAACTGAATTGGGGAGAAACTATCCCTCAATTTAAGTAGAGATTTATTGTTATAGCTATTAATATGCCTTTAGCTTAGAGAAGTGATTCCAAAAGTGGGCGGTACCGCCCCCTGGGGGCGGTGGAAAGATCCAGGGGTACGTTGAGGGTAGCAGGGTGGCATCAGAACCAAGGGAGCGTTCGTGTTACAAAATCTACCTGAAGTTTAGATTATATATACATTTTGTATAAAATTTTCTAGTAGTTTACGTAACGTACTCCCGATATTTTATATTATCCATGAACTCCCAACAATTTCATACATGCGATGTTAAGTAAATTTCTCGATATATGTAATTATATTACGCTAGGCTTACGTTGGACTAGATGAGATTAAGCTAATGTAGGTTAAGTTAGGTTAGGTTTGGTTTGGTTAGGTTAAGTTAGGTTGAGTTAAGCTATGATAGGTTAGATTGCATTTTATTAGATTAATGTAGGTTGAGTTAGGATAGGTTTGATATTGTTACAATGTGTTTAACCAAAACGTAAGCCATATAAACATGCCAAAATGCTGTTAAATACAAGACTACATAAAAACAACATTATTATTATTATTATTATTATTATTATTATTATTATTATTATTATTATTATTATTATTATTATTATTATAATCAAGGGGGAAGCGCTAAACCCGGAGGATTATACAGCGCCTGGGGCGGGGGATGTGGAAGGCATTCAGGCTTAATTCGGGGAACTGGAGCACAGATCCAATTCCCTAAATCAAGAGCCCCTCACCAACATCAAGGAACCTTCCTTGAGGGGATAAAAACAACAGAAAATTTTGACATGTGAACCGAGAACAGAAAACATCAGTCAGGTGTCAAAACTGTCGAATAATCACGTTGTAGGAACAGTGCCATGACCAGACACTTTACGTTGTAGGAACAGTGCCACGGCCAGACACTTTACGTTGTAGGAACAGTGCCATGACCAGACACTTTACGTTGTAAGAACAGTGCCATGACCAGACACTTTACGTTGTAAGAACAGTGCCATGACCAGACACTTTACGTTGTAAGAACAGTGCCATGACCAGACACTTTACGTTGTAGGAACAGTGCCATGACCAGACACTTTACGTTGTAGGAACAGTGCCATGACCAGACACTTTACGTTGTAAGAACAGTGCCATGACCAGACACTTTACGTTGTAGGAACAGTGCCATGACCAGACACTTAACGTTGTAGGAACAGTGCCATGACCAGACACTTTACGTTGTAGGAACAGTGCCATGACCAGACACTTTACGTTGTAGGAACAGTGCCATGACCAGACACTTTACGTTGTAGGAACAGTGCCATGACCAGACACTTTACGTTGTAGGAACAGTGCCATGACCAGACACTTAACGTTGTAGGAACAGTGCCACGGCCAGACACTTCACGTTGTAAGAACAGTGCCATGACCAGACACTTTACGTTGTAGGAACAGTGCCATGACCAGACACTTAACGTTGTAGGAACAGTGCCATGACCAGACACTTTACGTTGTAGGAACAGTGCCATGACCAGACACTTTACGTTGTAGGAACAGTGCCATGACCAGGCACTTTACGTTGTAGGAACAGTGCCATGACCAGACACTTTACGTTGTAGGAACAGTGCCATGACCAGACACTTTACGTTGTAGGAACAGTGCCATGACCAGACACTTAACGTTGTAGGAACAGTGCCACGGCCAGACACTTCACGTTGTAGGAACAGTGCCACGGCCAGACAGTTCACGTTGTAGGAACAGTGCCTCGACCAGACACTTCACGTTGTAGGAACAGTGCCACGGCCAGACACATGTTGTAGGAACAGTACCATGGTTAGACACATGTTGTAGGAGCAGTGCCATGGCCAGGCATTTCACGTTGTAGGAACAGTGCCATGGCCAGACACTTCACATTGTAGGAACAGTGCCATGGCCAGACACATGTAGGAATAGCGCCAGGGCCAGACACTTCACGCTGTAGGAACAGTGCCATGGCCAGACACCTCACATTGTAGGAACAGTGCCATGGCCAGACACATGTAGGAATAGCGCCAGGGCCAGACACTTCACGCTGTAGGAACAGTGCTATGGACAGACACTTCATGTTGTAGGAACAGTGCCATGGCCAGACACTTCATGTGCTTAACTATACTGAGCACTGATGTTAATTTAGAGGACGTGGTGAACTGCACTTCCATCTTCAGGCTGTGAAGATGAACAGAGACGTTCCTTCTGGCTCCTCTGGCTCCTCCTTCAGGCTGTGAAGATGCACAGAGACGTTCCTTCTGGCTCCTCTGGCTCCTCCTTCAGGCTGTGAAGATGCACAGAGACGTTCCTTCTGGCTCCTCTGGCTCCTCCTTCAGGCTGTGAAGATGTAATTGTATCCTTGAAGACGCTGCACACTTTCTCCAGATTTTTACATTTATATTCAACCTTAGAGATCTTTATGCAAATTAGTCAAGCCTCAGATTTACTGTTTATCCTCAGTGAGGAAAATTTTCTCTATCCACTGTGGGAAAACTTTCCCCACTGTGAGAAAGCTTTTCAATACTGAGAAAAACTTTCTCTCTCCACTGTGGGAAAGTGTCTTTCCACTGTCAAAACTTTTCTAGTGGAAGAGGCTCTAGGCTCTGATGGAGGCTACAGACTATAGTGGAGGCTACAGACTACTGGTGGAGGCTACAGGCTTCTGGTGGAAGCTCCGGACTACTGGTGATGGCTCCAGAATTTTGGTGGAGGCTCCAGACTACAGCTGAAAGTTCCAGACTACTGATGGAGGTTTCAGACTTCTGTTGGAAGATCCTAACTATAGGTGGAGGCCCCAGACTACTGTGAACGCTCCAGATTTCTAATAGAGGCTCCGGACCACTAGTAAAGGCTCCAGACTACTCGTGGACCCTCCGGACTAATGATTGAGGCTCTAGACTACTGGTGGAGGCTCCAGACTACTTGTGGAGGCTTCAGACTACTGGTGGAGGCTCCAGACTACTTGTGGAGGCTTCAGACTACTGGTGGAGGCTTCAAACTACGGAAGAGTCTTCAGACTACTGGTGGAGGCTTGCAACTACTGGGGGAGGATCCAGATTACTGTTGGGGGGCTCCATACTACTAGTGAAGGCTCCAGACAAGAGTTGAAGGCTCCAGACTTCTAGTGGAGTCTCGAAACTACTGACGGATGCTTCATACTTCTCGTGGAGGCTCCGGACATTTGGTGGAGGTTCCAGATTTGTATTGCAGGTTTCACACTTCTGGGGGGGAGGCTCTAGACTACTGGTGGAGGCTCCAGACTACTGGTGGAGGCTCCGAACTACTAATGAAGGCTCCAGACTAGTGAAGGCTCCAGACTACGGGCAGAGTCTTCAGACTACTGGTGGAGGCTCCATACTACTGGCAGGTGCTTTAGACTACTGGTGAAGGCTCTAGTCTACTGGGAAAGTCTCCAGACTGCTGATAGAAGCTATAGACTACTGTTATTGGCTTCGAACTACTAGTGGAGGTTCCAGTCTACTGCTAGAGACTCCAGACTACTGAAGAAGCTCCAGACTGCTGGGCAGGCTCCAGACTGGTGGTGGAGGCTTCAGACTACATGTGGAAACTCCAGACTACTGGTGGAGGTTCCAGACTACTGGTGGAGGTTCCAGGCTACTGGTGGAGGCTCCAGACTACTGGTGGAGGTTCCAGACTACTGGTGGAGTCTCCAGACTACTGGTGGAGGCTCCAGACTACTGGTGGAAGCTCCAGACTACTGGTGGAGGCTCCAGACTACTGGTGGAGGCTCCAGACTACTGGTGGAGGCTTCAGACTACTGGTGGAGGCTGTAGACTACTGGTGGAGGCTCCAGACTGCTAGTGAAGGCTCCAGACGGCTGATGGAGGTCCCAGACTGCTAGTGAAGGCTCCAGACTTCTGTTGAACACTGTGGACTAGTGGATGATTTCCCATTAACAACTGAAAAGATAGCAGTGATAGAAGGAGACAAAGTCTCTGTAATGATCAAGTTAGACATGATAAGGATCGGTCTTGTATCAGTATGTGTCGGAAAGGCAATAAGGAATATTAACAAAATACAGTCTCTGTGTGTTGGTGTAGTAACCATTCTTACAGTATTCATTACCTTTGTAACTTGTGAGTTCATTACCTTTGTAACTTGTGAGTTCATTACCTTGTACCTAGTTCAGCCATCAAAACTTTGGAGCCCGGTCCCTGGACCCATTGTGTACCTCTGTAATCTGTAAATACCTTTGTAACTTGTTATGATTGTGACTAGACCTACCTGGAGTTCATTACCTTTGTAAATTGTGAGTTCATTACCTTTGTAAATTGTGAATTCATTACCTCTGTAACTTGCTCAGCTTTCAAAACTTTGAGGCCCAGTCTCTGGACCAATTATGTACCTCTGTAATCTTTTGACTACCGCCCACAGGATGGGTATGTGGTGCATAATAAACATATTAAACTAACTGTGTGTTGGTGATGAATGAGTCACATCTCGCACTCATAATGGGTTTTGGTGCCTTCATTAGAAATATTGCGAATGAACGTATAGATGCTAAGAAACACTGTCAGAGCTGTTTGATGAAAGTAAATACCCAGGAAGATTTAGTAATATATGAAGAAGGATGTAAAGTGAATGTGATTCTTGTTTTTCAGCCAGAAGGATCAGTCGTTCACTTCAGGAATTATTCTTATAGTCATTAGTGTGAATATATAGGAGTGTTCGACTTTGTCTATAGCAGTTTGCCTCTCTATAACATAGCAATAGGCAATGGCCACAAGGCCATTGCCTATTGCTATGTTATATTTGATCGAGAATGGCGCGATGCTGACGAGCAAATTTATAAATGGTAGGAGGCGACTAATCATTTTATTTTAAAAATGAATGATGACTGGGTGGGAATAAAGGCTATGAGGCAATATTATGATATCAATATGACTGAAGAGAGTAAAGTTAGAGTCGAATCCCAGACCAAATGTGAATTATACGGAATATCTTTACTGATCCAAAAAGCAAACACAAACACTATGATCATAGCTTAAAATCAATAATTACTACTATTACTACTACTATCACTACCACTATCTCTCTACTTGCTTTTCTACTACTACTACTACTACTACCTCTCTTGTCCCGTCCCTGTTTGCTACACTATATATACTGCCCCCATTCTTTCCTTTGTTAGTGTGACTTTGTAAATGGTACAAGTTGGACCGAAACGTCGTCACAAGCGGGTTATATATGTATTGTTCCAGCCACGGTATTTTGCCTTTTTGTTATTTAGTTATGTTAGTGCATATTGCGTTCATTGCAATTTGCATTGTTCTGTCATAATAAAGGCTATGATCTCGGGGTTATTATAGAGGAACTAACTGTTAACATATATGATATCGAAATCCTTTTAAAGGAAGTACTTAAATTCTTGAAGGTGAATGTAGGTAATGTCAGATTACAAGATTCACTGAGTCTGGCAGAGCAGCATATCAAAGCCGGTAAATCAATGAGGTATACTGAGAACATACTCAAAAATGCTCCTAAAGACATATTGCCATTGTTTTGTAAAGGCAACCATGCTTTGTGCTACGATTATATTGATACATTTGGAGACGTTAGATGAAGAACGGCTCTGAACTAAAGATAAATTCTTCAATTCGTTCTGAAATAGCGAGATTACCCAGAAAGATTTCTATCATGACCAGAAAGTTTTCCAGCTGGGGAAATGTTAGACTCTGGGTGATTACTTAATGTTATATTCGAAGACTGATGTGGATTATTAGTTGATATATTTATGAAGTGGCGAAGTTATTGTATTATATTATATATGTTTACCATCATTCAACTGGGAAGCCTTGTTAAAATCTAAGGTTGAATTACACACGATTCATTCCCTTGAATTATATAATCTGATCAAAAGGAACCTCAGAGGTGGTTTTACAAGTCCAGCCACTCAGTATATCTAGGTAGATAACCCATTAATAAATCCTAATTTTGATGCTAAAGGGAGTTTAGGCACTAACTTTTTATACCTAGGTTTCAATTCTATGCATGGTAGTGCAATGTATGAAGCATTCCCACGAAAAGGAATATGTAAGTTAACGAATGACGAGAGGGATGAATTCCTTGATGCAGGCTTGAGTCTTTGTGTGGAGGTGATAAGGGTTACTGGTTATTACGCAGTACCAAACAAGTAAGCCCTGATGTGGCAAGGAGCAGAGATGATCTGCCCTTGTTACTTTCACATATGAATATAACAGATGACATGCTGTCTACTCATTGTGAATCTGTTTTGAGAACTGAAGGTCGAAAGTTGCAAATAGAAAACTAACACAAAATTAGTCGCTAGTTATCTACAACAGAAAAACTATTTAGTGAGCTTTGATCTTCTCCGTTTCTTAATGGATATTGGGACAGGTAGAGAAGATTCACTGTGTAAATGTATAAGATCAGAATTTTTTTTTCGAGCCACACATCAGAGCCATTCAGAGATCTGCTACACAATGTCCCAATAAGTCCAGATCATTTACGCTGACGAATAATGCTCTCTGTGGAAAATCCATACCTAACATCACAAAGTATGTGATTCATATAAATATATAATTAATGAGAACACATTTTCTAAAGTAATAGTTGCTGATGTTATGAATGAAAAGAAGTTGGATGTCCTGGCCCTAAGCGAAACAAAGCTGAAGGGGGTAGGGGAGCTTCGGTGGGAAGAAATAAATGGGATTAATTTGGAGTATCTGAGAGAGTTAGAGCAAAGGAAGGGGTAGCAGTAATGTTAAATGATCAGTTATGGAAGGAGAAAAGAGAATATGAATGTGTAAATTCAAGAATTATGTGGATTAAAGTAAAGGTTGGATGCGAGAAGTGGGTCATAATAAGCGTGTATGCACCTGGAGAAGAGAGGAATGTAGAGGAGTGAGAGAGATTTTGGGAGATATTAAGTGAATGTATAGGAGCCTTTGAACCAAGTGAGAGAGTAATGGTGGTAGAGGACCTGAATGCTAAAGTAGGAGAAACTTTTAGAGAGGGTGTGGTAGGTAAGTTTGGGGTGCCAGGTGTAAATGATAATGGGAGCCCTTTGATTGAACTTTGTATAGAAAGGGGTTTAGTTATAGGTAATACATATTTTAAGAAAAAGAGGATAAATAAGTATACAAGATATGATGTAGGGCGAAATGACAGTAGTTTGTTGGATTATGTATTAGTAGATAAAAGACTGTTGAGTAGACTTCAGGATGTACATGTTTATAGAGGGGCCACTGATATATCAGATCACTTTTTAGTTGTAGCTACACTGAGAGTAAAAGATGGGATACAAGGAGAATAGAAGCATCAGGGAAGAGAGAGGTGAAGGTTTAAAAACTAAAAAAGGAGGCAGTTAGGGTAAGATATAAACAGTTATTGGAGGATAGATGGGCTAATGAGAGCATAGGCAATGGTGTCGAAGAGGTATGGGGTAGGTTTAAAAATGTAGTGTTAGAGTGTTCAGCAGGAGTTTGTGGTTACAGGAAAGTGGGTGCGGGAGGGAAGAGGAGCGATTGGTGGAATGATGATGTAAAGAGAGTAGTAAGGGAGAAAAAGTTAGCATATGAGAAGTTTTTACAAAATAGAAGTGATGCAAGGAGGGAAGAGTATATGGAGAAAAAGAGAGAGGTTAAGAGAGTGGTAAAGCAATGTAAAAAGAGAGAAAATGAGAGAGTGGGTGAGATGTTATCAACAAATTTTTTTGAAAATCAGAAAAAGTTTTGGAGTGAGATTAACAAGTTGAGGAAGCCTAGAGAACAAATGGATTTGTCAGTTAAAAATAGGAGAGGAGAGTTATTAAATGGAGAGTTAGAGGTATCGGGAAGATGGAGGGAATATTTTGAGGAATTGTTGAATGTTGATGAAGATAGGGAAGCTGTGATTTCGTGTATAGGGCAAGGAGGAATAACATCTTGTAGGAGTGAGGAAGAGTCATTTGTGAGTGTGGGGGAAGTTCGTGAAGCAGTAGGTAAAATGAAAGGAGTTAAGGCAGCTGGGATTGATGGTGAAGATATAGTTTTGGAGTGGTTGGTGCTATTATTTAATAAATGTATCGAAGAGGGTAAGGTACCTAGGGATTGGCAGAGAGCATGCATAGTTCCTTTGTATAAAGGCAAAGGGGACAACAGAGAGTTCAAAAATTATAGGAGGATAAGTCTGTTGAGTATACCTGGTAAAGTGTATGGTAGAGTTATTATTGAAAGAATTAAGAGTAAGACGGAGAATAGGATAGCAGATGAACAAGGAGGCTTTAGGAAAGTTAGGGGGTGTGTGGACCAGGCATTTATGGATTTGGAAAAGGCGTATGACAGGGTGGATAGGGGGGCAATGTGGCAGATGTTGCAGGTGTATGGTATAGGAGGTAGGTTACTGAAAGCAGTGAAGAGTTTTTACGAGGATAGTGAGGCTCAAGTTAGAGTATGTAGGCCTTAGACAGGGATGTGTGATGTCACCGTGGTTGTTTAATATATTTATAGATGGGGTAGTAAGAAAGGTAAATGCGAGGGTCTTGGCAAGAGGCATGGAGTTAAAAGATAAAGAATCACACATAAAGTGGGAGTTGTCACAGTTGCTCTTTGCTGATGACACTGTGCTCTTGGGAGATTCTGAAGAGAAGTTGCAGAGGCTGGTAGATGAATTTGGTAGGGTATGTAAAAGAAGAAAATTAAGTGAATATAGGAAAGAGTAAGGTTATGAGGATAAAAAGAATAGGTGATGAAAGATTGGATATCATATTGGAGGGAGAGAGTATGGAGGAGGTGAATGACTTCAAGAGTGTATCAGTCTGTAGTGGAAGGAAGGCGGGGTAGGGGTCGGCTTAGGAAAGGTTGGAGGGAGGGGGTAAAGAAGGTTTTGTGTGCGAGGGGCTTGGACTTCCAGCAAGCATGCATGAGCGTGTTTGATAGGAGTGAATGGAGACAAATGGTTTTTAATACTTGACGTGCTGTTGGAGTGTGAGCAAAGTAACATTTATGAAGGGGTTCAGGGAAACCAGCAGGCCGGACTTGAGTCCAGGAGATGGGAAGTCCCGTGCCTGCACTCTAAAGGACGGGTGTTAATGTTGCAGTTTAAAAACTGTAGTGTAAAGCACCCTTCTGGCAAGACAGTGATGGAGTGAATGATGGTGAACATTTTTCTTTTTCGGGCCACCCTGCCTTGGTGGGAATCGGCCAGTGTGATAATAAAAAAAATAACATTTTCTAAAGCAGCCAAAGACTCATTTCTGAAAAATCTTACACATCTGGGTCAAGACAGAGTATTATGCTCATTTACTAAGCCAAAATTGATGGTTAACCAGCCTCTTTACCTCAGTTTTTATATTCATGAGATCACGAAAAGGAATTGTATTATTTTTGGTACAAGGTGTTTAAAACTCCACTACGGGGATGATGCTCCTCTGGTGTATACAGACACAGATTCTTCCATATTCAGTCTAAAATGTCAGGATTTGCATACTGAGTTGAAGAGGGAGCCGACGGTATCATATATGGATTTCTCTAATTATCCCAGAGATCATCCTCTGTATGATAACAGCAGGAAAGATGAGTTGGGATTATTAAAATCTGAAGTGGGTCATTATAATATTAGTGAGTTAGTATTCTGTAACGGTAGCTGGGAGGATGGGTAATATCACCAGAAAAAAAGGTATCCCATCTTATTTCATGCCTTCGTTAGCCCATATTCTATATAAGAATGTTTCGTGTAAACCTGACGTGGAGACATTCAAGTGTAGGTCAACAAGAGGTGTGAAAGGAGAAGTGTGTATAGTTAACATTAAGAAAAGAGGATGTCGTGAATACCAGTCGATCACTGGGATATGGTCACCCTGATATCCCCTGTCGGAAAAGAAGACTGAACTAGGATACCTATATATTTAATGAAATATCACCATTGAACATAAAATGTAATATTGTATTCTTGAAGATATTTTATTGTGTAATATGTATTATTGTATTCTTCATTAAGACTGGTTTATTATATCAAATAAAATTGCAAAAAATGATGTGTGTATTGTTTTACCAACGTTAGTTGATGCAGCTTATACCAGTGTACACCTCTAGAGGTCCAAGAGCTATAGTTACCTTATACCACATAAGTGGTCAGGAGCTGTAGCATATATAACATTTGTTTACCCATGCGGGACCAGAGAGATGTGTCCTAATGCTTCTAAAATGTGACCCAGGAGCTATAGCTGCCTTTTACCACAAGGAGTCAGGAGCTGTAACATATAACACTTGTGTCGTTCTTACAATGAATAATGAATCGTGTGTGTACGTAGAATAGCGCAAAAATATCCTGCCTATACGATTGAGATTCTGAAACTCTACGGACATCAGTCATCACATTTCAGTAACTACGAAAAATCATTACTATATACACGACTAAGCCAACATATAAAAAATCTTGTTTCAAAGAACTGGAGGTCTTTTCACATTTACAAATATACATCTTAATACGAGGAAATGGAGCTTTTTCCACATCTACAAATATAAATTGCGGAAAATGGGGAAGACACGGTAAAAATCTTGTTCATGGAAGGTTGATGTAAGGAAATGGAGGTCCATCACAGCTTGATATACCCTCACGAGGATCAGCTTTAGCCGGATAAACCCTGAGGACAAACCATGAAAGACCCAAATTTCATCAGGAAAAAAGAACGTTGAATTCTTTTTTGTGAGAGGAGTGAGTTAGAGAGATCCGGTGGGGAAGAGAAGCCATCCTTGTGAGACGTTCCCCACTACTTTTAACCTCTGTTTATACATCTTGCCTTACTTGATTTTATTTAGTTTTAATTATAGTATTCATTCATCCATTCACTGGTTTCCTTGTGTGCAGGTGTACAAGCACAGCTGTGCTCACACCGTGTACCCTTGTTCCTTGTGTGCAGGTGAACAAGCACGGCTATGTTCCCACTGTGTACCATTGTTCCTTGCGTGCAGGGGTACAAGCACAGCTATGTTCACACCGTGTACCCTTGTTCTTTGTGTGCAGGTGTACAAGCACGGCTATGTTCCCACTGTGTACCCTTGTTCCTTGTGTGCGGGTGTACAAGCACAGCTATGTTCCCACTTTGTACCCTCGTTCCTTGTGTTTAGGTGTACAAGCACAGCTGTGCTCACACCGTGTACCCTCGTTCCTTGTGTGAAGGTGTACAAGCACAGCTGTGCTCACACCGTGTACCCTCGTACCTTGTGTGAAGGTGTACAAGCACAGCTGTGCTCACACCGTGTACCCTCGTACCTTGTGTGCAGGTGTACAAGCACAGCTGTGCTCACCCCGTGTACCCTCGTACCTTGTGTGCAGGTGTACAAACACAGCTGTGCTCACACCGTGTACCCTCGTTCCTTGTGTGCAGGAGTACAAGCACAGCTGTGCTCACACCGTGTACCCTCGTACCTTGTGTGCAGGTGTACAAGCACAGCTGTGCTCACACCGTGTACCCTCGTACCTTGTGTGCAGGTGTACAAGCACAGCTGTGCTCACACCATGTACCCTCGTTCCTTGTGTGCAGGTGTACAAGCACAGCTGTGCTCACACCGTGTACCCTCGTACCTTGTGTGCAGGTGTACAAGCACAGCTGTGCTCACACCGTGTACCCTCGTTCCTTGTGTGCAGGTGTACAAGCACAGCTGTGCTCACACGTGTACCCTCGTACCTTGTGTGCAGGTGTACAAGTACAGCTGTGCTCACACGTGTACCCTCAACCAGTGTCAACAAATGCACCACTGTACAGTTGCGCTACTTTAATATATTAATTACGTTATTATTACCCCAGAAAATTTTCCATA